>NC_058054.1:28870524-29170524 GCF_020085105.1 Siniperca chuatsi
ACCTGTGTATTTTCTGCAGTGTGGTTTCTTGTCTGGTTCTACTCACACTCAACTCTAACGCTCAGTTGGAGAGGAATCAAGTTGAGCTGTGAGGCCTGGTAACAGATATTAGCGTGTGGAATAGAAAATCACGCTTTAGCCAACATGTCGGACGGACCGGTCGTACTGATGGCTGAAAGTCAGCAGGCTGTGTATCACCGGCCGAAGTGACTGTGCGATGATGTTGGTGTCGTTCTGATTCCTCATGCTTCACGATGATGACACATTTAATAAAGGCACGATGAGGATTTTCCTGTAGCCCCTCCCAGCCTGTGTGTTTCGCTCAGTCTCCATTCAGACTAAGTGGATGAATTCTCACAGTGCCAAGCAGTGAAGCAACCCCCAGCCAAGTCGGAGCTCCTGTGGCTCACTACGGAACTGAGCTCTGACAGAACGCTCGAGGACTTACAATCTGTGACGTGACAACAGATGATTCCGACGTTTGCATACCGTTCGTCCTTAAACGTGGTTTTTAAAAATCTCGCTGATTAAATAACTTTCTCAGACAGTAGAGATCTGACAGGAAATAGGTGGAGAACGGGATAAGGAAGGACACGTAACAAAGTTCTCCAACCAGATTCCAACCTGGGGAAGATGTGCACGTCAACAGGACATCATTCAGAAGTCACCAAACAAACTACTAACTAGACATTACAGCAAATGTAACATTAAAGTTTGTGAGAACTGTCAAAAGTAATGCTTGATACATACTGTCCCCTCAGATAAACAGTGTACAATGTTCAATTGATCTGGGTCTGTGTTACAGGAAGAAGGCCAGACCTCGTTCTCCCTCATCGAGTTCACTAGCCCGTCCCAGAGGATCTTAAATCGTCCCCAGGGCAGAGGGGACATCAAATCTTTTCAGCACGGTGCGTCTGTCCTGGTGTCCGACGTTTCCAGAACACCTCCACAGGGCGTAGAGGAGGCGTCGTGGACAGATGGAGTAATGCGGGCGTGGTGGCTCTACTCCGAGGCCCACACACCCGGGAAGGAGACAGACTGACTGATTCAGGAACACCTCGGGGTTGTGTGAGCTCCCCTCTGCTCTTGCAGTTGAATACTACACTTTTGTGAGCCAAGTTTTCAAACTGCCTGGCAGCATCACGACAGACCCTGCCTTCATTTGGCAAATATCAGCTTTTGCAATCAAATATAAGATTTAGAGCCGCAGAGGTTAGACTGAACGGTTTACACAACTCTTCTGTTCCTCAGTTTGTCCAATCAGAGTCTGGGCTCTCAGTAGGCCCGGGGTAACGTTACACCCTGTGTGTGGAAGTAAGCAGACTGACTGCACGCAGCTACACTTAAAAACAATGTTGGAATGACAATATTTGTTGAAAAGCGTTCTTCTTGTGACTGACGACACATTTTTAAGAAATCTGGCGAGCGAAATCTAATCTAATCTGATCGTGAGCACTGACGCGTGATACTTGGAGCTTAGAGCTTAAACTGTTCAAACAGCTCACTGCAAGCTAACAGAGCAGAGACCAGCCACGATCTCAGCATCCTGAAAACAGGACGAAACTCAGATTTATTGGTTTACAAAGTACACAAAATTCCTTCTATATCCACATAGCATTTATAGAATGCCTTCCATTATTTGTGCATCATAATGCAGCTTTAACATTAAGACTCAACATCAACAGGTGTACATGCATTATTAAATAAACAAAAACACATTGGTATTAGAACATATAAAATTGCATAACTCATCCTACCAGCATTGTATTTTTTTAATAAAAAGAATTTTAACGGGGGGCAGAGAGGGGAAGATGCTCCAGTTATTCCAGTTATTCTTACCCACTTTTCACAATCAAATTTTTTTTTTTTTTTTTTTTTTTTTTTACTATTCAGATGAAAAAGCAAAGTCATGCTTTGTTTTCTGAACACAGTGTGCGCACACAGACAGACACACAGTGGAGTGAATACAGAAAGTACTGGAATGGGGGGGTCAGGTCATATACATCAGAACAATACTGTGGTCCCAAACACTGAAACAATAACACCACCCTGAGCCAAAATATAAGGACAGCTCCAATTCAGAAATACATAACAAAATGCATAGAAAAGTCTGCATCCAAATCCTCTGATTTGAATCGGAGGTTAACAAATGAGAGTCAGCAGGGAGAGGACATGAGGGGAAATAAACACAACCTAAGTATGTACATCCAAACAACAGTAGAGCACTATTATTACATTGTTTTGTTGCTTTTTTCTTTCTGTTCCGAGCTCAAGTTTGTTGGTGTGTTTGTGCTGAGGTAACACTTCTCCAGCAGAGGACGCTTCCATCTTTACTTGTGTTCCAGTCGCAGCAGCTGCTCCTTACCATTAATGGTTAATGACCGGAGCTGCCCATCCTCCTCCACCTCCACCCGCTCCTGACCGTTCTCCACAATTCTGGTGGAAGAAAGAGAAGGTGAGGAAGAGGAGAGAAAGTACACATGGGTTTAAACTGGACAGCCGAATGAGACTAAAGACATGGAAACTGTCATATTGCTGGCTTCATCCATCCGTTAGAGAGATGTTTTTTCAGGTCTCTGTTGAGCAAATGTCCCACAGTGGCTTTATTCAAACAGGTCAGGACTTTTACAGACAGAGCCACAATACAGCTGGATACTGGCCCCAACTTCTCACAAGTCTAACGAACCTAGATCCCCAAATACATTTCCTCATCAGGGCGACCATTTTTTAGTTAGACTTCAGTCATTGTGGAATGACTTCCGAATGGGAGCCGAAACGGCGTGATTCTGAAAACAGTGTCCAGACGACTACGACGGAACACTCCTGGACGAATCAGGGACTACACCGTCTTGTTTTGAAGAATTATGCTTGATATTTATACTATAAGCAGTTGGCATGAATGAAAGGTTGAAAGAAAAGAATGTGACTGACTGTTGCCGAGAGAGCTTGACACACTGCGACTTCAGAAAACACAACAAATGAAGAGCTTATGGTGACGGAGCGCCTCGTCAGAGCACGGTGCCCGAGAGGCATGTCTGATGAAGAGAAACTAGCCTTGGGGCTTCCATCCCAAAGTCTTGACTTCAACAAAAACAGTGCTTGTGCTCTTGGATTGGATGTGCCACAGAGCTAGGCTGGCCATCAGTGTGCGGTCAGCATCTGCTGCGATCGGTGCGTGAGGTTACAACCCTCTGTGACAAGACACACAAATACTGAACTGTGTGCTTCAATCGCTTTGCAAACCGATTCAGGTCTTTATTGATTTCAATAAACGTCTTTGAAACTCTGATGACTGTGCCTCCGAACTTTTGATTTCAACCACACTCTCTTGGCCACCATGCTTTGGTGGCATGGGAAGAATTTCCTCAGCTACTTAAAACTGGTTCATTCACAGTGTTTCCTGTTTTATTTAACTGATGTTAAACATCTTTTTGTCTTCTTTGTGCATAAGGAACGACAATGTAACCTGTTGAAGGCTTTACGTTAATGTGACAGCCGTCAATTTAGACTTGAGCTGTGTTGGAAGTGTTACAGAATTGTTACCGGTCTGACTTAATTGAACACTACTAGTAGACCCCCACTGTTAAAAGTAAAAACCTCGACTAGTTACTTGTCAAAGCTCCGGTCAAACGTTTTACTGAAAACACAGGATTTGTTGGTTGTATAAAAAAAATGTTTCTAAAATAGTAAAATATAAATTTATTAGTTAAATGAAGGAACTGCCTTTTTATTGATTTTCACTAAATCAATAAGTTCGTTTTCAGTTTGGTTTGTATTTCAGCAATACTGGATGCATTTTAGCTTTTCAACAGAGGGCCAGGGTAAATGTCTGTCTACTAGAGCAGGCAGTGTCATCTTTACTAAGCTTGGATTTTCATTTTCCAGTGATGTGTGTATGATAGCAAAGAATAAATTATAGCTGCTGCAGCTGTGAGTCGGGGCCGGGCAGTTTGAGGAGGAGGAAGAAGAAGAAGGAGGAAGATGAAAAAAAGAAGACAAATGCAGTCCATCAACAGAACATCCCAGACCAAAGTTATTAAACCTTGAAGTCACGCTTCTCTAATCCACACAGCTCAATGACTAGATATTCACATATTTATTCTGCGTCAACCAGGACTTGAACTCACAACCTAAAGTCACGATCTTGCTGAGCTACCTGCCAAGCCAGAAACCATTTGTTAATTTGGTGTCAATTGAGTAAAAACTGTGAGAGGAAGCAGCTGAAGCTTGTCAAGGGCTGGATAACGATAATAGTTAGAATCAGGTGTGTTAGAATGGGGAGATACCTAAAACGTACATGGCAGTAGCTCTCTAGGAGCAGGGTTGATGACTACTGATATAAGATCGTGATCACGTTGAGCTACCAGCAGAAACAGGAAAATCAGAGGTGGCTTCACACTAAGACTTACAGTGGTGTGAAAAAGTGTTTGCCCCCTTCCTGATTTCTTATTTTTTTGCATGTTTGTCACACTTAAATGTTTCGGATCATCAAACTAATATAAAACATTAGTCAAAGATAACACAAGTAAATACAAAATGCAGTTTTTAAATGAAGGTTGTTATTATTAAGGGAAAACAAAATCCAAACCTACATGGCCCTGTGTGAAATAGTGATTGCCCCCTAACCCTAATAACTGGTTGGGCCACTCTTAGCAGCAACAACTGCAATCAAGCGTTTGCGATAACTTGCAGTTTTTAAAATTTCAAAAAAATCTTGCTGGCCTGTTTGTGGAGGACAGTCTGAAGATGCAGTGTGGCAAGTTTGGTGTCGACTGCATAACAAATGCCAGCTCGAAGCATGTGAACTATTCTGCTCAATTGGGCTACATTTTGGGGAAAGTTGCAAAGTGGTAGCACGTATGACCACCATCACCACGTATGAACTATTGGCTCACAATTCCTGTTGAGGACGTTTGGCATAGGACTGGACCTATGTGCAAAAGTTAGTTTATTTTCACGCATGTGAAGGCAGATTTCCAAGGAGGAAGAAATAGAAGAAGAAGAGATTGGCAATTCCAAGAGGGAAAAAGTCTAAAGCCACAGTGCAGTGTCTACCTTTTAGTAGTGACCTTCCTGCCGTTGATGATCTTGGTGGAAGTGGACACAGAGCGGAAGTTCCCCATCCCTCCTCCCCCTCCTCCCCCAAAGGAGCTGGAAGAGAACGAGGTGAAGCCACCACCACCCAGACTGCCCATGGTTGTCATGTGACCCATGTGACCCATGGTGCTCATGGAGCCAAAAGAACCGAAGCCTGAGATAAACAAGACAGAGAGACAGTCACATCTAAACAGGTGACAGTGGTTTACAACAATGTGTAGTATTTTTGAGCTTGATCATGTTCTTTTATTTTTTCTTTGGTGCATGTCTTACCTGGGTCAAAAGGTGAGAAGCCAGCACCAAAGGGAGGAAAACCAACAAAGCCCCCGTAAAATGAGCCACCTGTCCGGTTGCGACTCGCCCGACTTTGGTGCCGCCGGCCACTGCCAAAAAATGGATCATCACTAAATGGATCTGCACCTGAGAGAACAGGACAGAAAACAGAAGAAGGGAGAGTACTAAAGTAAATCAAAACTGAGGTAGGATATGAGAAGTTTATGCTTCAGGCTGAAAGTTTTCAAACCTGCAATTTGGTAAAAACGCCTAAAGCAGTGGCAGACTTAGCGACGTACCAACTCCTTTACACTGAAATAGTGCCACTTACCAAAAAAGTCTGCAAATGGGTCTCTGCCACCGAAGAATTCCCTGAAGACGTCTTCTGGGTTGCGGAATGTGAACGCTTCGTGGAAATGCTCTCCATTGTGGAAATGGCCCCCTGAAACATCATGTCAATGAAAACTGATGTAAACAGTGTAAACCTGGACGAAAAACCAAAAAATAACTAAATACATTCAATACTGCTAAGTCAGTGTTTATTTTCACCAGTCCAGCCATCTCCATCTGTTCTATTCAACATCAAACTATGCTTCTGTTGAATTACCCAGCAGCCAACTCTGCCGGGATTGGACACTCCCTAATCTGATGGGTCATTGGAACCACACATTGGCATGCATCTCAAGCTGTATTCCTAGCCACTTTAAACATTTTATAAAGCCTATACTAAGCCAGTATGATGCTTTTGCGTGATTTGCTACTTTGCTAACCTAGTGGGAAGTTTAAAAAAGGCATTTAATGACGCTGTGAGCAACAGTGCGAAGATCAGAGGAGTCAGACAGAAGTTTGTTTGACAGAAATCCTTTGCAGAAAGCTCAGACTCAGTACTCTGTACTGGCACAGCCCACATAGTCTGAACAGTAACTGCTACAAACACTGACGGGATAAATGAAGTCCTATCTTATCTTATTAAATATATACACCGATTTTTGAGGAAGTCGCACATCTGTTAGCAAGCAGCGTTTTTAAGAGTTTTACTTGTGTTTTTCTGTGTTGCTGCGTTCACAATTTTTTCTGTGCTGTGTTTATGCTGTGACCTTTGGGATTGAATTTAAATAAAAGAGATATGACAGACCAGTCTATTGTTAGGCCAACTTATTGGAATTTTCCCCCAAGACTATTTTTTGTGAGTTAGACAGTTGCATTAGAACAAAGTCTGACTAATACTAAAGTTGGCCACTTTACAATCAATAAAACCTGCTGACAACTGACAATGTCAACATCCTGGCAGAGGAGGAAAACATGGCTCAGTCAGTTTTTCCCCTCTGCCATTACTTCATCTCTGACTCTTCCCAGTACAACATCCTGTAATTCTGCCAAAAGGCACAAGTTTTGTGCTGTAGTGAACAGGAAATGAGCCATTATTTTGTAAAATGTCGTGTTTGATATATATGTTCTCTTAACTTAACAACTAAATACTGTTGTTCACACACACACACACACACATTTTAATTTTAAAAATTTTGATTACTGGTAGGTTTTGAGCTTTTCTAAAAGAAGCAATTACCTCTTCCTCCGTTGCTCCCGGTCAGTCCCTCTTTACCATAGCGATCATATATGCTCCTCTTGTTGGCTGGAAGAGGAAAGTGAAAAATCTCAAAGTAGAATACAACAAATAAGTCAGAAACATGAGGACTCCTTCGGCCCGCTCAGACCCCGTGCTGTTGGTATTAGGTTCACTCCATTAACTACTGTGCAGTGTTTCACTGCTGTCTGGTGTTTATTTGCAGACTTGTACAAAGAGTTGTGATACAAACCATCTGACAGAACTTCATAAGCCTCTGAGAGCTCCTTGAACTTCTTCTCAGCCTCGTCCTTGTTCTCTGGGTTTTTATCAGGGTGCCACCTCAGGGCAAGCTTTCGGTACCTACACGAGGGAGAGAGAGAGGGAAGATGATGGCTGCTTAATAAAATAAAAGACTGTGCTCTTGAACTTTTAGATAGCCATCATGATACTGTTGATAAGAAGAACAACCAACAATCAGCTGTGCTCTCTTCCATTCTGTACGTTTTGATGGGCAACAAGGGTCATTTTGTTTCTTTATCCCCAATTACAATTTTCTCACCTTCTCATTAATTGCAGTATTTGTGTTATTTTGTTGTTTCAATATCTTATTACTGTTAATTGTATGGTGTCAAACACTGTAATTCAACTAGTATTAAATAGTTATTTCCTTTAAAGTGATAATCCGTAAGATTCATTACATTATTAATTTCATTACATCAAACCACCTTTAGATATTATTTACACTTGCTTAAAAAATCCCGGGATTTACAGGAAAACTGCAGCATTACTGTCTGTGACTTCATCTCATTGCTAAAACTCTCCGTGTTCACTGATCGCTCTCTACAGGCGATTTAGAGCTGTGATAAGTTACTGCTACTGCAAACCCAACGTTTTCTGCTGTCACTTTGTTAGCAGAGCTGTTCACACAATAAAAGAAGATATTTTTGGCATTTTTTGTCAGTAAATGAGTTTGAAACGTGTTACAGATTAATCGTAATCAATCGTTCAGAATGCCCACATATAAATATATAAATCATTTCAACACACTCAGAGTTCCTCACTGACCATAAGGTTTATTGTGTACATTCTCATTTTGTTAGAGGAAAGAGCTGAAAAATGTGTGGAATGCTCAAAAATAAGTCAAATGTCAATGGAGGTACCCAGTGACGAGGAACAACAACAAACACAACAGGGAAGTTAAAAAAGAGTAAAGAACAAGAAGAAGAAGAAGAAATAATACCTGCTAATAAGTACAGAAGTTGAATGAGCACAAAACAAGCTTGAATCATTCTGCAAATCCAGATCCGAGCACACAGGGCAGGTTTAGAACGCGTTTTGAGCTTTACCTTTTTGGATGACAGGTTTCAGCAGAATGTGCCCATATCTGTGTTAGACTCTGGAAATGAGCAGTTTGCCCTGCTCTCAGGTGGAGGTTGCATGTGAGGGAAACAAACTGCTAAAACTGAAAGCGAGGAGTTTAAAGAAACTACGCACAGGAAACCTTACTGTTTAAATCTCACTTCCACTTACCACTCCACCCTCGCATGCTCTATTAACTTGTTCTGACTTTAAGATATATAGATGTTGGCTGAACTGTTCACTGCCCAGCTGAGATTTAAAATGTTCAAACTTTATCAACTCACGCTTTCTTTATGTCATCTGCAGACGCGTCTCTCTGTACTCCTAAAAGCTGGTAGTAGTCCACCATGATGAGTGGATGAAGGGAGAAACTTCAGCGAACTTGATGGACCTGAAAGAACAAAGAGAGCTGCAGATTAGTCTTACACATATCCTGGATTTAAAAGTCAAAACAACATTTTAGGCTTGTGACCTTTTATAGCTAAGCTATGTCGACTTGTGCCCCCTTCTCACAGGTTGCGTATGTCTATGAGCTGCGAGCAGTTCTACCACAGTGATGTTTTCTTCTCAGATTGTTTCATTGTAATGTGCACAGACAGAAATGCACATGGTTATGTGTTTAACAAAGGGTCCTTTGTAGCTGCTGGTATAGGGGCCTCTGGTACACTGAGTCAGTCTGAACTGGTCTAAAGGAAGGAGGTGGAACTCTTTCTAAAGACAATCAGGACATTCAAGAACCAAACTAGCCATTTTGATGATGCCAATGTGCTAAAATCTTACAGAAATATTTGTAGATAGGATGACTATTCTTATTAGTAACTCTATAACTTTTAGAGTTATGAATTAATAAAAATCCTACAGACATACATTGTATTTATGTGTCATTGTATATAGTGGAAACTCTATTCAAATTTCAAAATGCTCACTACTGCACACTGGTCAAGTGTGCATTATACAGTTTGAGTTATTATTTAAATTCTATGGAGCCCTTTTCACTCCCTTTGTATTTACTGTATATAACAATCCCTGTACACTGTATAAACACCATTCTTATGGAAAGAAAAAACACAGATGTAGAAGCAGGGCAGGTCAGAAAGGCAGATTTCTCAGGAAAAAGGGCCTCCTTCCTATCCTTCACTGTATATATTTTGTTTTTTGTTTGACACGACGTGAAGCAATGGAGCTATATGCATTGTTCAGATATTTATTTGTCACAAAGTACTTGGCAATCAAATATTTGCAGTGGAGCACCTTACATACGGTATCATTTATTAATTAATTTAAGAAAGCGTGTGTGCCCCCCGTCCGCATGCTCACGCACCCCGTCCCGTAACCTCTTTAATCTTATCTACCCCACCCGCTCCACACACACCCAACAGCTTGTCACAGGGGGCCTGTGGAACTGCCAGTCAGCTTCCCGCAGCACTGAGTTCATCTCTGGCTATGCCTCCTTGCGATCTCTGGACTTCCTTGCTCTCACAGAGGCCTGGATCACACCAGAGAACACCTCCACCCCTGCAGCCCTGTCCTCAGCCTACTCCTTTACCCACACCTGCCGGAAGAAGGGGTGGTACGGGTTTGCTAATCTCCCCCAAATGGAGTTTTTCTCTCTACCCGCTTCCACACCTCACTCCTCCTCCTATTGATTTTCACACTGTTACTTATCTGGTGAAATTAAACTTTGTTGTGCTCTACCGCCCACCAGGTGCTCTCAGGGAATTCTGGGAGGAATTAGAAGTCCTCCTATCGAACATCCCTGAAGATGCCCCCCCCGCTTGTACTTCTCGGTGACTTCAACATCTAGACAGAGAAGTTAACATCTGGCTTATTACTTTTAATATCTTCTCTCCCTCCTCTCTACTCACAAAGCTGGTAACCAACTCGACCTTATATTCACGGGGAACTGCTCTACCACTGACCTCTCTGCACCACCCCTTCATGTCTCTGACCACTTCTTCACCTCCTGCTCTCTCCCCCTCTCTCCAACTCTCAAACCTCTCTCCTCTACACATACTGTCCCTGTCTGCTGCAACCTTTGCTCCCTGTCTCATCTGTCCTATCAGCTCTCCCCTCGCTCATGCCTCCCGACCACAGACACTCTCCTCTCTACTCTGTCCTCCTCTCTGGACTCTCACCTCTCGGCAGGCTCGCCCGACCCCTCCAGCTTTGTGGTTGTCTGACTCAGTGCGTGCTAATAAAACAACCCTACGGGCAGCTGAAGGAAAATGGTGGAAGTCCAAGTGCTCTGTGGACCTCCTTGCCTAAAAGATAGATGACATACACTTCTCATTTCCCTACCCACCTGCTGACACCACCCGTCCTACATCCACCTCTTCATCTCCTACTCTAACCTCCTTTTCTCCCCCATCTCCCAATGACGTACCAACCCTGGTTACCTCTCAACCGCCTGCCCTCTTGACCCTATCCCCTCTCACCTTTTCCAATCTATTGCTCCTGACCTCCTTCCTTTTCTCACCCACCTCATCAATACCTCTCTGACAACTGGTCATTTTCCTAACACTCCTAAAGCAGCGAGAGTGAACCTTCTTTTAAAGAAACCTACACTCCAAAAAACATGGTACTTCCATTCTGATTAGCACTCTCTGGGAAACAGCAAAAGCAGTTCTAAGAGGTAGAATAATACTCCACAAACAAAAAGAAGAAGAAACTGCAAGAGAACATTTTCTACAGCAGACACCCTGGCCTCTCAACTGCCTACAGACATAATCAGCAAAGAATTACTCAAAACACAAACATGAACTTAATAGTCTTCTTAACAAAAATAAATAAATAAATAGAATTAGACTGTCAACTACATTTTAAATTTGGTAATAAAACTGGCAAACTTTTAGCTAACCAATTGAACTAACTGAAAAATCTAACATCACATCAATAGAAGATATCTCCGATATACAAAGATTAAACATCCTGCATTACTTTAACTCTAGATGCTGAAAAGGCGTTTGACAGGGTAGAGTGGCCCTTTCTCTTCACCTCCTTAAACCATTTTGGCATTGGCCCCTATTTCATCAACTGGATTAAGATTCTATATAACACACCGTCAGCATCTGCAATCACCAATGGACAAATATCTACATCATTCAACCTAAACAAAAAGGTACTAGACAAGGATGCCCATTATCACTATTACTTTTTGCACTTTTCATAGAACCACATATTGATATTGAACAGACCATCTGTAAAGATCAGACAAATCAGGCAAGACCCACAGCTGCTTCACATTTAATACCACCACTGTTAGGCGATCTCTCATCACTTACAATCCCACAACATCTCCAAACTTTCAAACCTAATTGCATTAACTGTGGCCAGGAAAAGCATAATCCTCAACTGGAAAGACAGAACAATATTATCATTAAGCCACTGGCTCAATCTGTTAACAGACCACTCAAACCTAGAAAAGCTCACATCAACCCTAAAGGCCAATCTGATCCCATTCCATAACACCTGGTCTCCTTTCCTGTCTTCACTCAACTTTCTGCATATCTCCACCAGAACAACCTCCTTGACCCCCCACCAGTTTGGTTTCAAGACAGGCCACTCAACTGAGAGTGCCCTCCTTGCCATCTCAGAGGACCCCACACTGCTAGAGCAGCCTCCCTCTCCTCCGTCGTCATCCTGCTGGACCTTTCAGCAGCGTTTGACACAATGAACCGCCAGATCCTCCTCTCCACCCACCACCGGCAGTCTCAGGCTCTGTACTGTCCCTGTTCACATCCTACCTCAAGGACTGCACTTACAGGGTGTCTGAACCTTGTAGCCTCACTACGGGGGTCCCTCAGGGTTCTGTTCTCCTTTTTTGTCTTTACACCAAGTCACCTGAAACCCAGGTGGCAGCATGAATCTCAACAAGACTGAGCTGCTCTTCCTTCCAGGGAAGGCATCTCCCATCCATGAACTCTCCATTACCATTGAGAACTTTGTGGTAAGGTTGTCAAAAGTATCGATACTTTGATACTTACCAATATACCATGTATTTACAACGATACGATCTCCGTTAATTATATATTCGATAATATCGAAAGCACTGAAGCTATAATAAAAACAAAACAGATCTTCCATCTTTAGACAGTGTTCTTCACGCCCCCAGTTTGGAGAAGCAGAGAGAGTACCAACACGGAAGCTAAGCAATGCACTGCTGTGGACCTGGTTGCTGCCCAGGTCCACAGCAGTGCGTATTTTAGCCACCTAAAAAAGGCTAACCTAAAGAAATAATAATCAACAACTCCTGTGTTCTGCAGCGTAAAATTACTGTTTTTGTCAAAGGAGTCTGGTGGTGGCTTTGAAGAGGGTAATATAAGGTTTCAATTTCCTGTCAGAAATGCTGTCTGACGGCAAGGTAAAATATGGCGGTGAAAATACTCTAAATATAGCATACACTTAAACTGATATTTACTTTTTTAGGTGGCTAAAATACATTTTGTTGCTGCCAAGGTCCACAGCAGTGCATTGTGTAGCTTCCGTGCCCAGACTACTGCAACTCGTTCCTGGCTGGTGTGTCTGCATGTGCCATCCGACCTCTGCAGCTCATCCAGAATGCAGCAGCTCGGCTGGTCTTCAACCTACCCAAGTTCTCCCACACTACACCGCTCCTCCGCACCCTGCACTGGCTACCAGTGCTGCGCGAATCCGATTCAAGACACTGGTACTTGCCTACCAGTGCTGCGAATGGCTCAGGCCCATCCTACATCCAGCACAAGGTCAAACCAGCCCGTCCACTCCGCTCTGATACTGTCAACTGGCTCGCTACTCCCTCACTACGAGGGGGGCCCAGCTACCGCTCAACAAAATCCTGACTGTTTGCGATCCTGGCTCCACAATGGTGGGACGAGCTCCCCTTCAACATCAGGACAGCAGAAACTCTACAATCCTCGCAGACTGAAAACTCATCTGTTCAGACTGACTAGGCCCATATACAAAAAACTCTCTCTCTACATCATACTTATTGTTTCTAAATGTAGCACTTGAAGCAGTTCAGCATGTTTGATGAAGCTGATGTACTTGCATGATTCTTGCAATTCTTGGGTCGTATCCACTTGGCTGATTGCAATTAGCATCAGCTAAATAAATTAAATGTAATGATGCATGTGAAGTTTATGAATTAATTTGAAATACGGTATATAAAGAATGACAACTTAATGCATAAGTATTTTAGAGCCACTACTTCCAAAACTGCCAGTACTGTACATTATGGGAAAATTGTTTTTATGATCATGTGAATGGATCATTTTCAAACATTGGCAGAAGAATCATCTATCAGTGCTTACAACTATCACATGTATTTTCTTCATGAAATTCGTCTAGTCTGAGGTCTTTCTGAGTACAGCAGTTCTTCACAGCCATGACAGGCCATTAAGCTCTCAGTTGTATTGATGCTCTTTAATTACATTATTTACCAACAGCCGATAATAACCACGGTAGGGCTGTTGGGCATGGAACCTCAATACTTATGTATAGCAAATTAACTATGTCTGTGTCCTGATTTAACACTACACGATGCAATTTTAAGGTGAAATATAGCGTTAGCTTGAAGCCATGTAAGACTTCAGCAATTAAACTGTATGACAACTGAATTACTTTAACGCCAACCACCTAAACCTGACCTTCATACAGTTTCAGGTTAATGAGTGACGCTAGCTTGTTTATCTCTCTGTGACCATGAATGGTTGCTGCTACCTGGATAACATTAATAAACAGAAAGAGCCATTGACGGTAGTGTTAACGGCAACTATTGACAGCACAGCTTTAAGATACAGTATGTCCAATAATTCCCAAAGAAGAACAAATCGTTTTGTTTGTGGCGGTAGCTGCTGTTAGCTGCTCACTTTAGCGAACCTAACGTAAGCTGGTTAGAGCGTTAGCTTAGCTTTGCTTAGCAGTAAACATCATTGGCCACATTAGCCGTTCTGTCAAATACTCTTACCCAATTCAAGTCCAGCTGTCCGTGATCTCAGCAGATATGTAGGAGAGACGGAGAGTCTGTTATTTAGGCAGAAGCTAAATAGGTTTATTGATGTTCAGCAGGCTGCAGGTTCTCAGATTAGACGCAGCGTCCTGTTTCTGACTTCTTCATCCCCCTTTTCTTGTCTGTTGGCGGTTAATACAGCTTCCGGGCGCGTTACCGCCACCAACTGGACACAGTAGGCTGTGGCAAAGGAAATCCAGCCCCATTCTAATTCTCTCTCTTTCAGAGATGAACACTGAAAGGATGGCAGAAAACTCTTGACTACAATCTTGGTGAAATGGCCACTGCAAACTTTGTTTTGATGACAAATAATCATGCAATAATGATTCAAATTCACTGATGCACAATGTGGGGTTGCTCTGATAAACTTGATGCATTATGTACAGTATAGCCTACTTTGATACAGATGTTTTCATTTGGTGTGTTGTGTGAGATTTTGAGGCCAACATTAGAATCTCTGGTGTGAAAATTAAAACAAAGCAATGATAAAATCCTGTAAATGATCTATCTGAGCTGAACAGGAGCTACAGACTGTAACTGCAGAGCTATACTGATACTCTTGAACCCTCCTCTCAGCTACACTGTTATTTTAGCTCAGAAAAGTTCACAGTGCAATTTAATTAATTAACTAAAGACCTTAAATCCAACGTAGCAGCATAACTATCATTTCTGTGTCTTTTGATTTATTTCTATTTCATGTATAGTAACATACTTCTTGTTGTACTCAACAATGACTTTATGGTATTTGCTCATATGAAATCAGGACCGTATAATGTTTGGGCCAGTTTGAGTTCTTTTGTAATATATCCTCGTGGATTTTATTGCATTTTTGTTCACTAACTTTGTGCGTTTAATTCAGAGCGTTGACAAATAAGGAGGAATTTGTTTGGAAGTTAACTGACATCTGTGCACAAATCAAAGTACCGTAGTGGTGCAGCAGCAAGATGAGGAGAAAAGGAAGTAAAAGGCAGGGCTCCAAATCCGGTGATGCTTTAACCTCTAATTAGTAGTCATACCATATATGATACAGTCCACTTTTACAACTATAATTTTATTATTTTGTTGAAGCAGACATGTGATCAGGATGACAATAAAAACAGCAAATAAAGGGTGGGGACTGTAGAACACAGCAAGCTTCATTAAACAATTCAAAATAACTGAGTGTCTGGAAAAAGAAGTTTGCTTATGTTATCGTGTCTGAAGGTGGAAGTAGCATCATGGTGACTGGCTTTATTTGAGCAGCTTTGCAGTTGCCATGGAGGTCATGGTAGTCATGGTCGTCATGGTGATGGTGGGCACAGTGATGTCTTTGAAGATGGGCTGTGTCACACCAGAGTAGGATACTTTGTTCTCGCTGAGAGTCCCGATGATCATCTGGCGCATTTCCCTGCTTGCATCACCACGCACTGCCAGCAACGCCTGGATGTGCTCCTCCCTACGGACAGCAGAAAGGACAAAAAAACCATAGCAACATTTAGGCAATGTGGCATGAAACTGCTTTGTGATTACCACCTGATCACCCAGAAAGCAGAGTATAACATTTATGTACAAACTCATTTAAGACACTTATTACAGTATATTTTTTAATACAACCACTTGATGTGTTGAGTATCATCCAGATACAGAATGATGTTCCAAGGTTTTAACTTTAAACCACGAAGAAACCCCTCAGCCTGTCAAAAACAGATTGCTGACTGTTTCCATTGATCATCCCATCACTATTACAGTGCGTGAGCATGCCTCAAGCCAGACAATGTGATTCCTGCCAAACCAAATATATCTTGCAGATAGGAGAAACTGTATTTCAGGGTATATATATATTGCAGCTGCAATTCATTGTGAGGTGTAAACACTACTGTGCTGCAATAGATGTTGGCACAATACTATAATGCATGATACAATATGATTTATTTTCATTATAATGGAAATATGCTCTCAGGGTGAAGACACATAAGTTATTAGTTAAGATACATGAGGTGAAATGGCCGTCAAAGAGTGTGTGTGTGTGTGTGTGTGTGTGTGTGTGTGTGTGTGTGTGTGTGTGTGTGTGTGTGTGTGTGCGTGCGTGTGTGCGTGTGTGTACCTGATGTCAGGATATTTGGACACCAGAGTGGTGACCTCCAGGAACAGCAGTGTGGGGTCAGTGAGCTTGAACACTTCAGCGATGGCAGCGATGGCACCACAAAGCCGGTCTGTGTCTTCACCCTACACACAACAACCAACCAAAGTTAGGCAAGTCCCTCCAACCCTAAAAGGTTTTCCTGTCGTTATCATGCCACCTGTTACACCATGTCCACAGTGTGTACACTGGATCTGTTCAGCCATAGTACTGCTGTGTACTAGAACGTGTTTTGACAGCCTTGGCCTTTGTTGACAGTTTTGTTAAACTCAACACAGTAATTAATTGCTGGTTCAATAAGTTAAATGCTGGTGTTGAAAGTGAATAATATTGCAGTATATATAAGCCATTATATGTTAACTCACGGCAGCCAGTTTCCTGAAGAGGAACTTGAACTGATCAGCCTCTTTGATCATCCTTTCGGCTCCCTCCCTCCTCTCATCAGCATTTTTAAAGGTGATCCTCTTCTGCATCACTGCTTTAATGTACTCCACCACCACCCTGCGCAGAGCCTCACTCGTCATCTCCTGCACACACCACAGCCAACATGTCATAAGATCACATTAATAGTCTCTGTATCATAAATACAAGATGGCACCCACAGGGATCATAACTCTCCCATAGCCATGGAACTGAGAATATGCCACATGTTGGATTCATCCAAAGTTAGTTGGTTCCACCTTACCACATGACAAACATTTTCATTGAGTTTCATAGGAGTTAATTAAGAATTTTTGTAAATACTATGTTAAGAGCACTGTGTTCTGCTCCCATCCTACCTGGTTGAAGGGTTTCTTGATCTTGTTGAAGTCATTGAAGTAGTCCTCCACTGTCACACAGATGGTGTCCACAGCATGAGAGCCTGTCAGCCACTTCCTGGTCAGCAGCTCATTCAGGTGATGCTGGTCAATGCAACATCAAACTCAAAGCAATTAAATGCATTGGAGCATTTTTTAATCACTACAAATTCCTTATGTATAAGCGTCAAGTTGTTTTTTTCCTTTTTTACTGTCAATTAAAATGGAAAGCAAAATCTTGAGTCCAGTTGCACATCAGTTAAAATGAGTGACATTAATATAAATACAATGCATTAAAGCACTGAGAAGTGTTTGTAGTTCTAAGAAAATGTGTTTTGACTTTGAAGCAAATGTTTGCAAAAAGCTCAAAAAATCTTATTGGATAATTTATTCTGCAGCGTAAACACCAACAATATTTCCTATCACACATTCTGTGAATGTCAATGAAATTGTTCACATCAAGTACCAGTGACTTTTTTGGATTGCATAGTGCAGCACAAACCAAATTCATCTAAATTGTATTAGGGTGATGGCAGAAGTCACAGCAGAGGAAACTTCAAAACCTCACAGATCACACAAATCTGTTTAACTAGATAACTAAGTGCCAGAGGCAGTGCTTAACACTGGATGTTATCCGTCTTGCGCACATGCAGGTCGAGTATATAATATCATCTAAGTCACACATGACCCGGGATGACGTAGGGCAGACCTACCTATATAAGCCCACGTCATCATGAAAGATGTCCCTTGTATCTTCTAGCAGATAATCCGCGAATGCAGGTTGAAACTAACAGCTTAAAAAAGAAAATAGCCAGTGAGTCTTTGCTAGTAGCCCTGCAACCGCATGGTTGGAGCTATGGTTTCGTACTCCAAGGGCTGCGATTAGACAATCACAGCTACACTCCTACCTATCAGACTGGTGTTTTCGCCAGTACTCTCAGCACAAAGCGTTACAGGTAGGCTAACGCAGGTGTTTTTGCCAGCTCTGCTAGGCTAGCCAAGGTAAGTATTCTTTACTCCTCTTTACAGTGATCTTTCAAGAGGAGTCTATTTTCGGGTCCATTTAAATGTTTATTGCTACTGGGCTAAGTGCTTGCGGTTACAGTGATTATCAAGGTTTGCATTAGAATAACCGGTGCCGGCTGTTTATTTTCCCTTAGCAGAAAATAACTTCTTAGTTGTAGTTAATTCGTTGCTCCCTGACGACTGCTTCCGCTCGTTAAAGCATGTATCTCCTTAGTTGTGATTAAAGAGTGACTGCTCCCCAGTATGTGTTTTTGCTCGTGGGTAAAACGTCCTTTGTTGTGAATGCTGTAGAGGTGCTTCATTGCCTCAAGTTAAAGAAGCAAGTTACTCGTTCCCAAACATTTGCTTGCTCATTTTGTAAGCGTAGCCCAAAGGAGTCAGTACTAGTGTCTTGTTACTGAGGGAGTTATTTTGATTAGTTATTTCTAGCAGTTTGCTGCTCCCTGTTACTAACAAGTGCCTCCCCCAAGTAACACGTTCTCTTCTACATCACAGGCAATACAGGGCTCGATAGTGTTTCACTCGCATTTGCGACTAAAAATAGATGTGTGCGAACTAAAATGTATTTAGGAGCGTGAATAAAAAGTATTACAAAATTCAGCGCAAGCAGCCTCTATTTCTTTTTTCAATAACCCAACAATGACGAAAATAATGGTCACTGCACTGAACTAATGTTGTCCGTTGAAAAAAATAACTTGATCCACTCGTCAGCACAAAGGGCCCTCTAGACACCACGTTTTCTGCAAAAGCAAAACAAAAAAAAACCCCTCAAGAGTGAACACGCAGTGAGCTAGATAGATAGCTAAAGTTGGCTAGCAACATACACAAAGTATGAAGCCTATTAATCATTATTTACAAAGACAGAGTGCGACAGAAACGGAAACGAATTTTGACTGAAACAGTCAATCCCTAGGAGGAGATGGACAAGGAAGGTGACGAAGTAATGTTAACTGAAGCCCCCTGGTGCTTACAAAAGCTACTGAATTAGTGATATCCTTTGTGTCTAAACGGACTTTTTTTTTGGTGTTTAAAACTAAGAAGAACTACTTTACTATAGACGTGTTCAAACTGTTCATACAGTTTAAAGCAGTTTAAAGTATAAATAATTACATAATTATTAAATAAATTCAGTTTGAAGCAGAAATAATTAAAAACCTAGTGTAGTGTGTTTTTGCTTGTAAATGTCTCCACGTATGCCTTTATTAAGGAAAAACACATCATTTGATAAATTATCATTGCGCCCCTAAAGGTCTTTATGCACTCCTAAATTTTTCAACTTAGGACACATGTGCTCCTTGGGAGAAAAGTTAGCGTCAAGCCCTGCAATAACTGCAGTTTGCATTTGAAGGGCAGGCCTATCAGTTCAAGGTGCTCCTATTCTGTCTTTTACTAGCCCCGTGAGTCTTCACGAGGTGCATGCGGGCAGTGGTATGCAAATCCTTCCATATTACGACGATTGGCTGATCTGTGCTCAGGCAGAGCAGGGCACCACTGCCCTTCTATGTCATGTGAAACGATTGGGTCTTACTGTCAATCATGCCAAAAATTGTGTCATACCCAGCCTGGACGTCTGCCAAATGCCTGCCTCCCCAACTCCACAGCGAGTAGAGGCCATACTCCAATTTCTCTCTCTGTTTTCGGAAGAAAAGGAGGTTGAAGTACAGCCTGTATCTTAGGCTGTTGGGTATGCTGACATCAGTAGTGCCACTGGGCCTCCTGTACTTGCGGCAAGTTTGACCAATGGTCTGCATTTAGATCCGCGGCTACATAGATCCAAGAAGGTCAAGGTGTCCAGCCAATGCCTCCTGGCATTGCAGCTATGGAGAGCATATCTGGCTAGGGGTGCTTCATTGGGTTCAATCTCTGCACGATGCAAGGTAGTTGTGACCGATGCCTTGCCCTCTGGATGGGGGGGCAATATGTCAGCACAGAACAGTGAAGGGGCTCTGGAGAGCACAGGAAATGGCGGAGCACATAAATGTGCTCGAGCTCCGTGCTATATATTTGGCGCTCCGTGATTTCATACCATATTTGAGGGGCAGGCATGTTCTTGTACAGTCCGACAACAAGTCAGCTGTCTGCCATGTCAATCAGTCAAGGTGGCACCAGGTCAACCCAGTCGCTATGGGTGGCATGACAACTCCTTGTATGGGCTTTCCTTTGCTTTTCCAGCCTCAGGGCAATGTATCTGCCAGGGTCACAGAACGTTGTGGCAGACTTTCTCTCCCGCCAGAAACCTCCCTCAGGGAGTGGAGACTCCACCCCGAGTTGGTAGAGCCAATATGGGGCAAATATGGCACAGCAGAGGTGAATCTGTTTGCCTCCGAGTCCTCAACACATTGCCCTCTCTAGTTCTCACTGATGGAGACAACGCGTCCATTGGGACAAGATTCCCTAACACACCTATGGCCAGATCATCTCCTCTGTGCCTTCCTACCATTTCCACTGATAGGGGGAACGCTACACAGAGTCCAGCAAGGCAACCACAGACTCCTGTTGGTCGCCCCAAACTGGCCAGGGAGGCCCTGGTTTCCAGTGATGCACAGGCTTCTGGACGGAGATCCATGGTGCCAGCCCAGGAGAACAGACCTGCTCTCGTAGCTGGGGGGTCACATCTGGCATTCGAGCCCAGGCGGTAATCAAAACCATTATGGACTCAAGAGCACCTTCCATCAGGGCACCAGAGTGGAAGATATTTTCTGAGTGGTGTAGGGCTCACAAAGAGGTACCTGAGAGTTCCTCTGTGCAAATAATACTGTGGTTTTTGCAGTCTTTGCTGGAAAGGAAGCTATCAACTTCTATCTTGAGGGTCTACGTGGCTGCTATTTCAGCCAGGCATATCAGAGTGGGTAACCAGACTGTGGGGTCTCACACTCTGGTGACCTGGTTTCTTAAAAAGGAGCCCAGCGGTGAACCCCCCCGCAGGCTGTCAAGGTTCCCCCCTTTGAGTCTCTGGAGCAATCAGGCTAAAGTGGCTTTCAGCAAAGGTTGTTTTTCTTCTGTTGATGACATAGGCAGGGCTGCCTTATGTCATTCCAGGTCGCATGTGACATGTGTTGATATTAAATACTCGACCTGCACATGTGCGAGACGGATAACATCCAGTGTTAAGCACTGTCTCTGGCAGTCATCCAGAATTCATAGAACCGTAGTTACATACATAACTCTCGTTTTTTGTAATATGAGTAAACTGCCCATAGCCAGTGAATCAGTTAATTTCATGCACACTGTGTAAACCAATATGTATGAGTATGAGAAAATATGAGTGGATTATTGAAGCCCCTGAGCACATGGTTAAAAGGAATTCATATTTGTAGCAAAACCTTAAATATATATATAAAATACAAATTGCTTTGTTTAAAAGAGCAAAGACTTTGCTACAAACACAACAAATACTCTTTAAACATACATTAAATATAGTTCACTCCGACAACAGCCATTCTTACTTCAAGGTCCAGGAATACTTCGTCCAATAGGAACTGACATCCCTCCTTGGCCACCTCACTGAGAGTCCTCTCTATAGCGGCATCACTGTCAGTAGGCTCTGAGGACTGAGAGTATTTCCTCTTCAGACTGTTGATGGACTCTCTGAGGAACACATGGGATAACTGTCACGCATTAAAATATTGATCCCCGAAGTGTTCAATATGAAATAAATTAAAAAGACACTATGAAATAATCATATCAATAAATTGTGTAAAATCAAGCGAATAATAATAAGCAAATCAAAATATAATACACTATAATACAGGTAAGATAAATTAAGTACAAAGTGGATATAAGAATAAAAGCTAAAATAAGTGTAAGTACCAAAGTGGATTTAGAGGTTCATAGGTTGATAAGTATGTATGGTCTAATAATACAATGTAATATAAGTAATAAGTAATGGTGCAATAATGAGTACTGTCAAGTTAAGTGTAGCTTATTAAGATGATTATGAGATGGTGGATATTGCACAGCAGTAATAGAAGTATGAATAAATATAGGGAATTTGATGAGCCATACAATGAAGTTGTGGGAAAGAGTAGTGGAAGCTAGGCTAAGGGCAGAGGTGAGCATTTGTGAGCAGCAATATGGTTTCATGCCTAGAAAGAGTACAACAGATGCAGTATTTGCTTTGAGGATGCTGATGGAGAAGTACAGAGAAGGTCATAGGGAGTTGCATTGTGTCTTCGTAGATTTAGAGAAAGGAGCTGTGGTATTGTATGTGGAAGTCTGGAGTGGCAGAGAAGTATGTTAGAGTGGTGCAGGAAAGGTGTTGGAGACGGTGGTGAGACCAGCGATGTTGTACAGCTTAGAGACAGCGGCACTGAAGAAAAGACAAGAGGCAGAGTTGGAGGTAGCAGAGCTTCAGATGTTGAGGAGCTCTTTGGGAGAGACGAGAACGGACAGGATCAGGAATGAGTACATCAGAGGGACAGCTCATGTTAGATGTTTGGGAGATAAAGTCAGAGAGGCCAGATTGAGGTGGTTTGGACATGTTCAGAGGAGAGACTGTGAATATAGCACTGGCCACCACAGACTCATAAAACATCTTCAGCATCATCCAGCAGATGTTGAAGGACCTCAGCCTCCTCAGAAAATAGAGGCGGCTCTGGCCCTTCCTGTAAACAGCTTGAGTGTTCTTGGCCCAGTCCAGTTTATTATCCAAGTGTACTCCCAGGTACTTGTAGTCCTCTACAATGTCCACACTGACCCCCTGGATGGAAACCAGGGTCACTGGTGCCTTGGCCCTTTGTAGGTCTACAACCAGCTCCTTAGACTTTGTCGCATTGAGCTGCAGATGGTTCTGCTCACACCATGAGACAAAGTTCACCACCACAGCCCTGTACTCAGACTCATCACCACCGCTGATACATCCCACCACAGCAGAGTCATCAGAAAACGTCTGGAGGTGGCAGGACTCTGTGTGGTGGCTGAAGTCTGTGGTGTAGATGGTGAAGAGGAAGGGAGAGAGGACAGTCCCCTGAGGGGCCCCAGTGTTGCTGACCACGCTGTCCAACACACAGTGCTGCAGACGTACATACTGTGGTCTGCCAGTCAGGTAGTCCACAATCCATGACATGAGGGGGGCATCCACCTGCATCGCTGCCAGCTTCTCACCCTTCTCATCGCCATATACTGATTCTGATTAATATGCCACTGCTGAGTATGATATATTGACGCTCATTTTTTTTCCAAAGAACATGATTTAATTGAAATTCTTTTCGATTCTATAAATGTTAACTCTAATGGGAAGATATGTTTGATATACCACTTCCTTGGAGACAGGAGCTTGATTTTTTGTTGTGTCTGATATCAGGACTCAATATTTCAATTAAACATTTTATACAAGATCCTTCCAACAAGACAAATGCTTTTCAGATGGGAATTATGATCAAAAATGTTGTTTTTTTAATGATGTTAATGCCTTGTGGGTGAAAATCAAGAGATAGCTAGCTTTGTTCTATTGCCTTAAGTACAGTATGTGCCCACAAACAATACTTGGTGATTCAAGAAGAGGAAATCCTCTTGTCTTCAACACTGTACTATTCACTAAAAAAATTATTATTGATGTAAAGACAAAAGAAAGTTTGACTTTTGTGGCTTTTTGTTCGCTTGTTACGCACGATCATATACTTCATAATTGCAAATAGGCAAGGGAAGCCGAATGATTATGAGAAGAAATGGTAGATGGTAAATTAAGGCCACGTCCAGAAAAATAATGGAATTGTTTGTTTTAGTATTTTTACTACTATTATTATTAGTGTGTGTGCTGTTTTCTTGTTGTTTGAGCTGAATGCTCAATATTGTAACACTGAGACACTAGTTATGGATGGCTTTAATTTGAACTGCCTAACTGATGTATCTGACCAGCTAAAAGATATGTTTAACTACCTAATACTAACTTATTTCAGCTAATCACGGACCCTACTAGGCCAAACCAAGAACCTTCAATGTCCACCCTCATACTGTAGATTCCAAAAGAAATGACAAAATCATAGCCTTTGGGAATCAGTGATCATTGTCCAGTAGCTAGCATCAGAAACTCAAAACGGACTACATCATAACCACATATAGTTAACAAAGATACATGAAAAACTTGAACAAACTAGCCTTCCTGAATGATCTGTACCATAGTAATATCAATCATACTACCATCTTTCAATAGAAATTTCTCTGCCACTGGCCATTTGTTTCTGCAGGTTCATGGTGTTTTCCAGATCCACAGATAAAAATTCTAATAATTTCCATACCTCCACTCTGACTCGTTTTAATATTGAGAGGGTCACAGAACACAAATATCTTGGCATCTGGCTTGATGAAATCACATAGAAATCCTTGTTAGTAAACTGCAATAGAAGCTTGGCCTTTACAGAAACAAACCTTTACAGTACAGAAACAAATGTATCTTCCCCCTGACCTGTAGAAAGGGGGTTGTTGAAGCAGTTTCCATCTCAGTTCTCGATTACGGGGATGTCATTTATTGATCTGCTGCTCCACTCTGAGGCCGCTAGATTCTATTTACCATTCTGCCCTCGGATTTATAACTGGTGACAATTACATAAAGAGTACAGTCTAGACCTGCTCTATAGGAAAAGTGCAATGGCGCTATATAAATAAAATTGAACTGAAAGTGTAAACACAAGTTAATGCATACAATGAAATCTTACTTGAATGTCTGGCAGTTGTTAATGATGGCTATCATGTACTGTACATAACATTGAGGTAGCTGTCTGTCTCTCAGGTGCTCCTCTTTGTAGGCCATCGCCTCCTCTCTGTACCTACACACAACAAAACACACTTCTGTTAGGTTTACACAGTAATTGTTAGAATTATTACCCAGGTTTTAATATTATGTTGTTTAAGATAATTTTCAAGATTCTGACATATTTCTCCATTGAGCTTCTGGTGTATGTGGTGAAATGAATCCCATAAATCTAAAGGATAGGTTTAAGAGACCTCAATCACATCAGAAAGAAAGTCAAAAACTATGATAAAAAATACCTGATAAGGAAAGTGTTCATCTGTTTCAGGCAGAGCTTCAGAACTTGCTCTTTGAAATCCCCATCAATCTGTGCAGCAACTTGCAGGTTTTGCTCAAACATCTGTTGAAGAGTGGAGTGAATATACATTAAGACCAGGAAGAGAGAGAATGAGTACTGTGATCTCCAAGAAAATGTTTTCAAGGATCAGGAAGCAAACATACAGTGGCTTCAGGAAGTATTCATAACCCTTCAGTCAAATGCTGGTAAAATATGAAAGTGGCTGGTAGATTTCAGACACAAAATAATAATTTACTATTGAGTGGCTGGTGAATTTGAACATTTCTCTGTCAGTGGCTGGTAGATGTTCACATTTTAAAATTTCCCAGCCTGGTTCAGACCATATGCTGTGACATTCACACTAAAACTTAGATGGATCCAGTTTCCTTTGATCATTCTTGACTTGCCTCCAGAACTTGACTGGAGTTCTTGTCTTATAAACTTAAACTTGTATCAAGGTTTTTTTTGGGCAACTTGGGGGCAGCTGAAACAAGCTGTAAAAACAACACTGACATATGTTCGCCTTTTAAGTTGATATGGTTAACATATTAGCAACCATCTGCCTATTTACACATCCTGCAGACATAGATCAACATTAGAATTCATTTGGAGTCGTTTCTCTGGCCACCTGATGAATGTAAGTCCAATATTCACTCTCTTTTTAGCGCTGGTTTGCTCTCCACCAACTCCTGAGGAATATATTAGTTGGCCAAACCACACACACAGTAGTCAGAGATTGAGGAAAAAATTGTCTGGTCTGATGAGACAAATCTGGTCTGATGAGACAAATCTGGCCTGAGAGCCAAGTGCTGAATCTGGTGTACAGTTCATCACCAGGATGATAACATTCCCATGGTGAAACATCTATAGCAGCCGTGTGTAATGGGGATGCTAGTCAGCAGAGGCACAAGAGAGCCTGCTCCTAAGTAGCCACATGCTATGATGTTGCAGGAGTGCATGGTCAACATTTCACTTCTCAGCAAGGACACAAACCAAGTCCATAGTCACTTAAATCTGGAAAACCTTTAGGAAAAGTCTCTGAATGTTGTGTCCCTCCTGAACCTGCATCTGAAACCACCCACTGAAAATCTGTCGATTCATTCTCTATATCTGCTCATTCCTATTCAGGGTCAGGAATACTTCATCAAAAGTCCAAAGCGGATGTGTGTGTGTGTGTTACCTGAAAGACGATGGCAGGAAGTGTGGTTTGGTAGTATCCGTCTTGGTCAGCCTCAGGCTCTGTTTCTTTCTGCCAGTCCTTCTTGTCTGTTTCTAGGGCCTTCCGCAGCCAGCCTGTTATATTAGACTGAAGACATGGACAGTCAAACAGAGAGTCTGGGTCCACACTAAACACAAAGATGGTTTGTAGCATTGATTCTGTGCCACTGTAACCTGGTTAACTTTTATTCATTATTCATATTATGACACTATGGCATTTTTCTGTGAATGTTTATCTGACACTTAATAGCCCTGTGCAGGGGAAGGTGCAAGGCTGGGAGAGGCGTTGTGACACAGGGAGGTAGCACAAGGCAAGATTTTGGTAATTAAAAATAAATAAAGTTACTGTGATTGGATGGAGCAGGTCTATTTTGAGTGCAGCACTCACAATTTGATTATGTGGAGATTCAACCAACAGGTCCAAATGAAATAAAGGCAGGCATAATGTGACAACAGGCTAAAGACCTTGAATGGAACATCCATTAGTGTTCCTGTTAGTGTGAATGGTGCTTACTGTAAAGGTCTTGACATATTTGCTGAGCAGGTCGTCCACCACATCCTGAGTCAGCAGAGGCTCCAGCTGGTTGATGTCACACTCTGAACGGAGCTCTGGATGGCCCATCATCTCCACACTGAAACATACACATGCACAAATACAGATTCTATAACTATAAATCAGTTCCACCTGCAGGTTCCTTATAAATTCTGTGAGCCTGTGGTAACACGCTATGAGCTAAGTCAATAAAGTATTTCTGATTAAGTCTTTTCCTTAAAGGAATAGTTCGACATTTTGGGAAACACACGTGCTCGGCCAGTGTTTGGTTTGTCTGTTCTGGGCTACTGTAGAAACATGGTGGTGCAAAATGGCGGACTCTGTGGAAGGGGAACGGCTCCCTCTGTAGATATAAAGGGTTTATTCTAAAGGTAATGAAAACACAACGATTCTTATTTTCAGGTGATTCTAAACTAATGAAAACATACTTATGAATATTATATTCAATTTCTGCCAATAGATCCTCCTAAATGTTACACACTGGTCCTTTAAGCGGAGTGCTGTCCTACTCCTGATCTATTACCCTACAGAGGACACCATGAAGATGTCACAAATCGCACTCACAATCGTCACATCATCACACATGACTGAGGAGGAGGTAACATGGAAAATACATAAAAGGAGTTTTGCCTGTATGCTAGTGACTAGTACAGTTCTGTCTTTGAACTGATCAATGTCCCACAATAAACACCATGTACACGGACAGAGCTTGTGAAAGTGTGTGTTTGTGTGTGTGTGTACCTCTTATATGTGTTGAGGACCCAGGTT
Organism: Siniperca chuatsi; assembly: GCF_020085105.1. Taxonomy (NCBI): domain Eukaryota; kingdom Metazoa; phylum Chordata; class Actinopteri; order Centrarchiformes; family Sinipercidae; genus Siniperca; species Siniperca chuatsi. The sequence goes on from NC_058054.1 coordinate 28,898,313, forward strand.
AGCAGGGATACGATCTCATTAGCCTCCAAGTCCTCAGAGGCCAGTTCTTTGACACGAGTGGACACAGCATTGTGGTAGAGACTGAAAAACCTGAAACACACATACATACATGTAAGCAAACACTTACCTGAATGTGTTAAATGATAGTGGAAAAAATGAACAACTGAATACTTTTGACTTTTTGCAGGTTTTCATCAGTTGGTAGTGTAACAGTTCACAAAATTCATGGTTCAACTTAACACAATTTGATACTTTCTCAGGAGTGCATGAAAATGTGACTTCCATTTTCAATTCATTGTAACATTCAACTGTACAAATGTACCTCAGAAGTGCTTGGATGTGGAAGGACAGTTAGGTGGCCAGGCAAAACAAGTTTTGCTACCCTGAATGTGATGTGTTCCATAATCTTGTGTTTGAGACCTGTTATGTGCTGACAGAAAAAACAGACTCATTCATTTTGTATCTGTTACCTGTTGAAAGTATTGTAGTGTGGGGGGAAGCACTGCACCATGAGGTTCTTGACAACGATGAGGTCGTCCAGAACATATTTCCTAGTTATTTCTAGAAGACGAACCAGCCACATTTTATCAGCCTCTCTTGTCACTGACTGGGTGCCTTCAATGCGGGTGCTAACTGTACCCTCCAACACCTGCAACAGAAACAGATCAAAGACAGGAAAAGCTCATTGGTTTTGGGGCTGAGTCAGTATGGTTGGCCAAAAAAACCACCTCTTACTAATGTAAAGGAAACTAAAACTTCAACAACACGTCCATTCCACAGCAAATCAAATTGCACCATGAATTCTATACTATTACGTACTGTCACAAAAATGAGATGCAATCTACAAAACCTACTGGTGATAACATACCATGTTCCACAGACAGTCATGTTCCACAGTGGTATCATGATGTGAGAACATTCATGATGATAAACATTACTTTGAAGCAGCCTTCAAAGCAGCCTCCATATGGTGTCCATATTTGGGAATAGACCTGACTGCTGTGTAAAATTTGTGATGTTTTACAAAGAGGAAGGAAGAGAGAAGAATGACTGAAGACAAGAATACTAGCAAATCGGATACCAGCAATTTAGGTGAAAGGAGAAGTCTGAGTGGGATAGCAGTAAAAATCAGAAGATGAGTCGGATGAAGAGTCAGATGACGACAGTTAGAAGGCGAGAGGAAGAAGAGTTCGAAGGTTAGTAGGGTTGGATAAGGAATAAGAATCAAAAGAAGAAGAAGACAAGTCAGACAAAGATGAAGGGTCAAAGAAGAGGAGGAAGAAAAGTCTGATGAATTAGAATCAGAAGAAGATGATGATGAAGCAAAGTTGGATGAAGAAAAACAAGGATCCTCAAACTAGGGGCTAGACAGTAGGGCTATACCGTATAGTTCATAACTTTGATATTCGAATTCTAAATCAACATTCGAATCTCTCTCTCTCTTTTTGTCTGAGGATTTAAACATTTTTTATTAGGGTGATGACGTCATAAAATATGACAACAGACATTAGAAGCTTCATTTGAAAACCTCAATCGAATCTTCGAATGTAAAAAAAAAAAAAGACATTTGGTACAGCCCTACTAGACAGTAGACAACCTCGGGGCAGGCAACCTCAAAGAGATAATCAACTTTATTCTAATTGTCCAAGTAACATTCTTCATAACTGAGTATTGGAATGGGTGTAACTCTGATCCTTCATCACTGCTCTTACCTTGAACATCTTGTCCTTCCACTGTTTGGGTCGCCCAGGTGGGATGAACCCGGTCTGCTTCTTACGGTCAACCATACGCCGATCAATCTTCTCCTCCCGTTCAATGATACGAACCACTGACACCAGCATGGTAGGGTCACGACGAACTGTTACCATGGACCTCTGCAGTACCATCCATAACTGTTTGGCCAGCTCATCTGACAACCCCTGAACCTGGAAGGGAACAGAAAGAGATTGAAAACCGACTGCTTTAAAAGCTTTGACTTATGGGGTTACATAATAACTAAAAATGTTTTAGATAGAATACAACTGTAATGTCCACCAGAGAGACAAACAATACATTAACAATAAGGCCCATTGTTTGCAAATAAATTGATGTAATCAAATGAGCAGTTTGGTTTGAACTGATTTTATTAGTATTTTATGTTTCCTGATTAGTTTAGATTTGGATTTATTGTCCCAGAGGGAGATTTGTTTCCACAGCCAGTACAACACGGACACATACAGTATAGATATATGCACAACATACAACAGTCTCACAAAACAAGACAGGATGAGACGCAGACAGGGACGCTAACAGCAGACATGACAGATTGTGACGTAGTCGCAGAGCACATGCCGATTAGCCAATTGGCAATTACAATACAAAGTCCTCCTGCAGCAAAGACAACTCTATAGTAACTTTACAGTAATAAGTAAAAAGGAGAAATGGTGAGAAAACACACACGAGTTGCTAATGATGTGCCCCAGTCACGCAAATAAGATAAACGGCTGTTTGTAAGGTCTATATCTGCACACAATACTAGCAAACCTAAAGCTTAGTATTATTTGTATTTATATTTGTAAAGGCCTGTATCTTATATAAGCTTGTTCCAAATAAAGGCCTGGTTCTCTCTGCTGTTGAGGTATAGGCATAGAGGTGCCACTATTTGGTAATTCAAATGTTCACAAGCCGAATAGATATTTTAAATTACATTAAAAATTTACAGCACTGGTATCAGATCAGTTTTCTCTCATGAACAATACCCTGAGTTTAGGTATCTGTATTGGAATTTGTATTTGGGGAGAGAAAATGGTGAGTTTGGTGCATCCCTAAGTATGTAGATGATATGTATGAAGTTCAGATCTTTTACATATATGTTACAATGCTCTAATAGTCGTTCACTTGAACTTACATCTTCAAAGTAGATGGAGATGAGGTTCATGTCACTTGTGTTCTTGCTGTCCATTCGGTACTGCTCATACATGAGGTCATCCCGTGAACACTCCAGCTCCATCAGCTTCCTGTGGGCCTGCAGCAGCTCTGCCTGCTCTATCAGCTGCTGCGTCTCTGCCACAATCTCTGGTACTGTACACACAGCAAAGTGACAAAGACACAGAGTACTAAGAGCAAGAGAAAGCAGGAGAGAAGTTCATCTGTGATAATATTCAAGACCAGAACTTTTCCTTCCCAGAAGAAGAGTCTGAGTCAAATTTCATGGATAGCTTGTTGTCTCAAGCCTGTCTAAAGCCTGCGATGTTTCTATAGTGACAGTATATTGTCTGTGATAGGACGCAAAACTGTTGACATTTTTTTAGATAGGACTGAACTAAGCTTACCAGAGAAAATGTTTTTAAGGTTTTCCACAGCAGAGGCCAGCTGACTGTGTTGAACTACAGCATCCTTGACGTCTTTCAGGTTCTCTATGGTGTTGATGCTCTGCCTCCAGTCTTTACTCACATCAGCCAGTGAGCTCTGGATGTCTTTGACATCCAGCAGGGCACTGTGCAGCTGGGTCAGTCCAGTGCGAACGCCATCCAGCTGGGACTGGATGGCTGCCTGAAGGATATCAGGGGCGATCAAGAGACAGATATTATTGTTAATAACTGAAGTTTGTATAATTATTAATACACTTTTTTGGTGTCAATTAATAATAATGTGGTATATGATAAATGCTTGCTTTCTTACTGAGTATGTGTCACATTACCATGTAGAACAGCATAGTGTATGGTTGGTCATTGTTAAATACAATAAAGAAATATTATTTAGCTTTAATCAAGTACAAATAATAGGGATCTCTACCCAAGCAATAATGGTAAAAAGTATGCACCAGAGGCTGACACGCTATTTGGAATCTAGTGGTTCCCATCTGATGGGAGGACTATCACACTATGACATCAAGATCAGGAGTGGGCGATATTTAAAAAAAAATTAGTTAAAACATATGCCTGTTGTCACACATTGGAGCCAGATCAGAAGTCTACAGGTTAGGGAGGTCCAATGCAGAAGCACCAACATAAACAAATTATTTTAAAATTCAAAAGGACTGAAAAGGGAACAGAAGTGAAACTGAGGGGATCACGATTGGGATTATGATGGGACGGAACTGGCAATGACAAAAGTCAGCAGAGGAAACATTTGGACTGGGCAGGATGATTTTTTTTCCAGGGAAAAAAAAAATTGACACGAAGCTAAAGTTAACTATATTTACTGCATTATTGTGACATTCAAACTTCACTGGTATTTTGATTGACATATTGCTTTAATCCTTTGAGGTTACAACTGATGATGACAACTTGACAAACTTAATTTCATTAGCAATTATCAATAATTTTTGCGATTAGTCGATAAATTGTTTTTGCCCTGAAGCTGTTAGTCAATGAATCTTTTTTCATTCAACTGAAAATGAATCAATAACAATTTTGATAATCACTACTGCCAAGTCAAAATACCAACCATTCCCTGGATCCAGCCTCTGAGGATTGGTGAGGAATTGCTGCTTTTCTGCGTTTTATCTTTTTAAACTGATTATCTTTGGGTTTTGGATTGTTGACATTTGAGGAGAACTTGTGATTTTTGACTAATTTCTGACATTTCACTGCCAAAACATTTGCTGGCGAATAGAACAGTGAGGGATTAGATGTGTAAAATGAATGAGTGTCTACTGAACTATACTGTACTGTCTGTTCTGGATCAGTTAGCTAACCCAGCCTCTCCTTGTGCCCCTGCTGATTGTGAAAAGTTTGTTTTGCACTTTGCTGGAAAGGTGGAGTTAATAAGATCTGATATCACCCCCAATCCTGCCTTTTTAGATGTGGATCACCTGCTTGGGGATTCTTTGAGCAATTTTTCTGCTGTTACTCTGCCCGAACTCACAGACATCATGTCTCTTATGAGAGTATCCTCCAGCACTCTGGAAAAAATCCCAACTAGGTTTTTATTGGAAGTTATGGATTGTATTGCGCCCCTTTTACAAATTATTTTTAACAGCTCGCTGTCTCCTGGCTGCGTCCCTGATTACTTTAAAACTGCTTGTGTCCAGCCAGTCCTAAATAAACCTGGGCTTGATCCCACCCTCCTGGATAACTATCACCCAATCTCCAAATTGCCTTTTATTTCGAAGATTCTCGAAAAACTTGTATCTAAGCAGCTTCTTGCTGCTGTGGAAAACAATAATACCTTTGAAAAGTTCCAATCTGGCTTTCATCAGCACCACAGCACTGAGACAGCCCTTCTCAAAGTCACCAATGACCTTTTAATTTTAATGAATGCAGACGCAGGCATGTGTTCAATTCTTGTGCTGCTGGACTTAAGTGCTGCCTTTGACACAATTGATCATGGCATTCTTCTAGATAGACTGAGGCACTGGGTGGGCATATCTGGCACTGCACTAGACTGGTTCTCGTCTTATTTGTCCAATAGGAAATTCTGTGTCAGCATTAATAACTTCATGTCATCCTTCTCCCATATCAAGTACGGTGTGCCTCAAGGTTCAATTCTAGGACCAATACTGTTCTCCTTATATATGCTCCTTGAGTGATGTTATTCGCAGACATGGGATTTCTTTTCATTGTTATGCAGATGACACACAGTTGTACCTCCCTGTCAAGCCCACTGACCTCAGTACGCTGAGTTCTCTGCAGGACTGCCTGTCTGACATAAAAAACTGGATGTCGATAAATCTTCTTCAGCTCAACTCAAATAAAACTGAAATCCTTGTTATTGGGCCCCAACACATCACTAAACAAATACTGCCATCTACTGATAACCTGTCACAACATATCAAGCCTGTTGCAAGAAATCTTGGTGTCCTGTTTGATAGCAATTTATGTTTTGAGCAACATATCACTAAGCTTGTCCAATCATGTTTCTATCACCTCAGAACCATTGCAAAAATCCGATCTATTTTAAATCTTAGTGATGCAGAAACTGTTGTACATGCTTTTATCTCCTCACACCTTGATTATTGTAACAGCCTGTTCACTTGTCTTAATCAAAAAACTTTGACAGGACTGCAGACTGTACAGAACTCAGCTGCTAGGCTGTTAACCAGGACCAAGAAGTACGACCACATCACACCTGTTTCAGCCTCTTTACATTGGCTCCCTGTTTGTTTTAGGATTGATTTTAAGATCTTATTGATTACTTTTAAGGCTCTTCAGGGCCTGGCCCCAGACTATATTTTAGACCTTGTAATCCCTTATGAACCTTCACGTAGTTTGAGATCTTCAGGCAAGGGTCTCCTGTCTGTTCCTGAGTCCAGGATGGAAACTAAGGGGGACAGAGCTTTTGCCATCAGGGCTCCGAGGCTCTGGAACAACCTGCCCGAAGAAATTAGGCTGTCTGAGTCAGAGTCTCTTTAAGTCTCTTCTCAAAAACACATTTTTATCTGAAAGAAGAAGATCTTGATTTTACCTGAACTGGCTGTTTATTTAATTGCTTATTGTTTTGCTTTTGTGTATTTTATGTATTTTATTTCTTTATATTTCATCATTCACATCATATTATTATTATTATTATTATTATTATTATCATTATCATTATTATTATTATTATTAACACATCACCTTCAGTCTGGCTTCCACAGATGCCTTTTTGCGGGCCTCTCGTCTTCTGTACTGCTCCACTTTGTCCAGCTGGTCCGATCGCTGCAGCATCCCTGCCACACGCTGCACTGCTGTGGCAACTGCCTCTCGACTGGTCTCCTCCATAGTGTTGCTCAGTAGTATAAAGTACTAGCCGTATCCAAAGGTTTCATGCAAACACTCTTGAGCTAAAAAGAGAAAAATACGGACTCTCACAAGTCTGTCTTCGAACATAATGAAACCACACGTATTAAAATAATCATACTGTTTGGTGTCAGAAAGAGATTATAAGCCTGTTCAAATGATACACTTTTACACAGTGACCAATGTTTTTGAGAACATTGTTTCAAGAAGATTTCTTGTTCTTTCTTGAATTATGACTGTCACACCAATAGATAAAAAAACCCACTTGATCTGGCTAAGTGTTTATTAAAGCAAACGCAAAATATCTATATTAAGTAATAATTTCAGTGTTTCCCTATCACATTGCAACTATGAGTATAAAAAGCTCTCAACAAGTTCTCTCTACGAGACACTGTGGCACAGCTATGCATGTCATGTAGCTGCTTAAAGGCCTATTCGGTCAAAACATTATAGTTACATTCACATCAATAGTTAATTATTAGATTCAGCATGGTGGTTTTCAAAGTGTTGTGAGACCGATTAACAGCGAGTGAAGCAAGACGCCACAAAATACACAGAGGCAAGCAGTTCCACTGATGAGCATCAGGGCAACTGTAAGAAAAGATTCAAAAATAAATACATAAACAGCAATATTTCTCAGGGGGGACACACCTAGAACGTGTTTAAAAATGTAACGTTAGCTATATCAACTTCAGTATTTAGTTCATGCTGAAGATGAAGAGGTTCCTGTCACAACAGATCCACTGTACAAACAATATGGCTAGAAAGCATAAAAGGACAGCTGGGACAGCCTTTCTTACATTTTCTTAGAGTTATTCAGATGTCAAACATTGTTAAATGGCTTCACTAGTTTAAATGCAGCATCGAGTAATGTTAGTAATGTAATGTTGGTAACTACAGGATGGCAAAGTAATGACAGATAGCGAGCTAGCGGTTAGCTAACATTATATTAGCATAGTTTTTATTTTGACAGCTGGTAAGCAGCGGCCGGACAAACTATCCACTGTGACATCTAAAGTGTCAAATAAAACATCAGGAACGTTTTAGCTAATCCTACTAATTCACTTAAATCTTCCAGCTCAATACATTCAATAGCATAGGCTAACAACGGAGGGGAAAAGGCTAACACTCACCGCCCGTGAAACAAGCTCACTATACAAACCCATGAAACACTCTTACCTCAAGCACTTAGGGAATAAACGTGGGGAAGATGAAAAACATTCTACAAATATAACATTAATATTTCTAATGGAGATATGCTGCTGTGCTTCCACTTCCTCTTTTGAACTCCGCCCAGAACGAGTAGGGTCTTCTTCTTCTTCTTCTTCTTCTTCTTCTTCGTCGTCTTTTTCTTTATTGCGTTTCATGGCGGGTGGCAACCAGCTAAAAAGTGCATTACCGCCACCTACTATATTGGATGTGGACCAGAGTTATCTATCCCCTTAATTAAACAAACAAACAAAAAACATATTTCACTGATCACTACATTCTTTTGATCAGCCCAGTTTCTTTCAAATAATGTAATGAAATACATTTTTTAAGACTAATTTCTTCCACTCCAAGCTTCCTGATTTCCCTCTAATGATTCGTGCTCCAGAGTACTTTTGGCAGTGAACAATTACATGCTCCACTGATTCCTCTGTTTGACAGGGCTCACATAATCCTGAGGGATGGCCGTTTATTAAGTGCAGGGTTTTATTAAGTCCGGTATGTCCTACCCTCAGCCTCGTCAAGACGTTCTGCTCTTTGGTGCCCACTTCTCTGCACTGCAGAAAGGTGTCCTCCGGTGTTTCCTGTGTCCCAGCTGTGCTGCCACTGTTTAATGATGTTTAATGATTATTCCTTTTGCTTCAGATTTACTGAGTGAGATGTCCGTGATCTCCTCATGCTTCAGAGCCTGTTTTGCTAATGCAGCCACACTTTCATTGCCTTAATCCCTCTGTGAGCTGGTATCCACACAAATGTCATATTTTTAAATCTGTACAGCATTTCATATATCTCATGTAATGGCAAGAACGGACTGCATGACTGTATAACATACACATGACTCTCTGATATATATATAAAAAAAAACCTTCGTCCTTCACCCTCCGCAGGTGGTCTCATCCTTCAAGCTCAGGTCCTCTACCAGAGGCCTGGGAGCTTGAGGGTTCTACGCAGTATCTTTGCTGTTCCTAGTACTGCGCTTTTCTGGACCGAGATGTCTGGTGTTCTTCCAGGGATCTGCTGTAGCCACTCCTCCAGTTTGGGGGTTGCTCCGATGACCACGAGCACCACTGTCGCCTTCACCTTCCAAGCCTTCTCCAGCTCTTTTCTGAGCCCTTGGTACTTCTCTAGTTTTTCATGTTCCTTTTTCCTGATGTTGCCATCACTTGGTATTGCCACGTCGACCACAACGGCTTTCCTCTGCTGTTTGTCAACCACCACGATGTCAGGCTGGTTCACCATTACCATTCTGTCAGTCTGGATCTGGAAGTCCCACAGGATCTTGGCTCGGTCATTCTCTACCACCTTTGGAGGTGTTTCCCACTTTGACCTCGGGGTTTCCAGTCCATACTCCGTGTAGATGTTCCTGTACACTATGCCAGCCACTTGGTTATGGCGCTCCATGTATGCTTTTCCTGCCAGCATCTTACACCCTGCAGTTATGTGCTGGATTGTCTCAGGGGCCTCTTTTCACAGCCTACACCTTGGGTCTTGTCTGGTGTGGTAGATCTGGGCCTCTATTACTCTGGAGCTCAGGGCCTGCTCCTGTGCAGCCATGATGAGTGCCTCTGTGCTGTCCTTCAGTCCAGCCCGCTCTAGCCATTGGTAGGATTTCTTGATATCAGCCACTTCAGTTATGTTCCGGTGGTACATCCCGTGTAGGGGTTTGTCCTCCCATGATGGTCCCTCCTCCAGCACCTCTTCCTCTGTTCCCCATTGCCAGAGACATTCACTGAGCACGTCATCTGTTGGGGCCTTATCTTTGATGTACTTGTGGATCTTGGATCTTTGTAGTGACACTCAGACTCACTAGGGTGCTGGATTTGGGATGGAACCCTCCCCAAATCCATGGTGAGGAGCTTTCGTGTCTTAACATCTGTGGTCTGTATCTCTTCCTTTGGCCACCTTATTATTCCCGTGGGGTATCTGATCATTGCCTGGGCCTTGTTTTTGCTATTGAGCTGACTTCTTAGGACTTGCCTTACTCATTGGAGGTACTTGAAGGTACTTGTAACTATTGTCTGCTATTGTTCCCCTGTGGTATTCCAAGGTACTTATAACAGTTCCTCCCCTCTGATGCACCATGTTCACTGCCTCTGCATATGTAAGCTTATTCTGAGCTCTTACTTGCTGCACTTCATTTCCCTTTTCATCACTTCACATCCCCCATACGCCACACTGTGATTTCCACCACAGTCACAACATTTTGGTTGTTCATGATTACATTGCCCATACTCATGATCTTCTCCACATCTGGCACATCTTCTCCTGCCTTTACATGTGTTGGCTGTATGACCAAACCTTTGACAGTTGTAACTTCTCATTGGCTTTGGGACATACTCTTTTACGTTATAACTCAGAAAGCCTAGAGTAACTTTCTTTGGAAGCACTTCCTCCTTAAACTCAAGCACACTCCCTTCCTCACTCCCTCTCAGGTTACCTGCAACCATCGAGCACCTTTCAGAATTCCTCCTTTTAGGTTTGATTTGATTTCCTCCATTGTGACTCCGACTGGCACCCCCCAAATCACTCCCTTACTCCAATTACTTCCTCTTTAAATACGGCTTGCACTTACCACTTTAAACTGCCCTATTTCTTTCATCCTGCCAGACCGCTCTCTCTGTTCTTCATTTCTGCAAACAATCAACAAATTACCATCTTTCAAAACCATGGCTATTTGAATGTCCACAATCTGGTTTCTCAAAATGGTTGTCAATTTTACTGGACTCATTGAAGAAGTTCCCCTCTCCTCGCCAAATCTCAATATGATCTTAAACGCCAAACCTTCTTGATCTCTCTCCTCTATTCCTCCTCCATAACCATCACTGCTTCTTTGTACTGGTCCCAGCAAAATTATTTCCTCTTTTCTCCCTCCTCCTCTCACTACCTTGGCTTATCTCTATACTATCATCATTATCAGCTATGTCAGAATCTCCCCACTCTGGTCCATTCACAACACAGTTGTACCTATCCGCCACAGCTTTCTTCAGCTCATTGGGTTTCCCCATTCTTGTTAGTTGTCCTTGTTTTCAACCTCCAACTGCCAAACATGCCTTTCTCCCAGGATCATCTGTCAGCTTTTTCTAATCGTTTGGTTGAAAACTTGAAAACTTTTAACCATTTGTTGCCTAATGCTCCAACAGTCTCCTTCATTCTTTCGAGTAGGGTATGTCTGCAGACTGGAGACTTTGAATGGGCAGGGTAACTGTCAATCATTTTTGAATTTGGCCAATCAGAGGCTTACAATCCTCTGTCAATCAAAAACTAATTTCACCAATAAGCAGCCTGAAGCAGTTGTCAATCACTTTATAATTTGGCAAATCAACTTTCTCATAGGGAGAAGGGGGATGTTCAACATGAAGAAGCAAACTTACCTCATTTCTCAATGTTCAGATCCTAAGTTTTCAGCTCTAGTCAAAGGATCAAAGTATCAACAGACAGCAACGTTTTAAAGTAGAAGTAGAACTTTTGCTCATAACAGAATATAGTATCTGCTCATTTTAGAAATCACATGTTGTAAGTTTTGTTACCAACTACCAGAGGCTGTATGCAGTAAACTGCAAGCTAATGTTAGCTAACTTGCTAACCTCTATGGGAAATTACAGTAATAAGATAACAGGCTAGGAAAGCGGTGGAAACCAGAAGTAGTGCCCTTTCCTTACAAAAGTTGGAACAAACCTTTAAATTAGGTCTTGTAGATCTAATGTGAGTGAAGTTTTAGCAACTGGATTGCTTATTTCTCGTCTCAGATTTGTTCAGAAACAGACTTTGGTGGACTGCTAAGGTGAAATAAGTGAAAGTTTCATACTTCATACAGCGGAACCCTAATATGCATACTCAAACCCCACTGGCTCACTGCAGTTGGACCAGAGACGGTTTAGAGATTATAGAGTATCTTTGGATGGACCCCTCTATGCCCACCGGGCACGATCCTGGGGAAATGGAGGCTCGCTAGCTATGCTAGCTAATGCTGGAAACCAGAAACAAACATATATGAGCCATTGTTTGTTTGATAATCTAAACAAAGGACACGTTTTCTTGCAGCGGCCTTTCTAAAATGAGCAGTGGTGAAAGTTACTATATTCAGGTATAATCAAGGAGTTGATAAGCAGACAGCGTTAGCTAGCTAGCATGCTAGCTAGTTGAAAAGCAGTGTTGCCAACTTTTTTCTAATGAAAGTAGCTAGCACTAGCTCCAAAAGTCGCTAAAAGTCACCAGATGATGTCATATGCTCATCTGTATGTTGATGACATCATCATGCATTCATTTGCATACAGCTTAGTGAAGAGAGAGAGGAATCTCCTTAATTTAAGACATATAAAACATAGACAGAGAAATCTTTGGTCAGATAATCACAAACTCACTAAAGGGACATCATGTATTTGAAATAAAAAAAGTTTTAAAAAAAATTTACAAAGGGAGGGAGGAGGAAGAGGATCAAACGAACAATTTAAATATGTACAAGATCAAACCAAATATTTATAACAACATCTTAATCCAGAGAGAAAGAGTGAGAGAGAAGCACAAACTATGTACATATTTACAAGCTATAACATCCTAATCCAGAGATCCGGAGAGAGAGAGTGAAGCTGCCTCACATGCCACACACTTACTGCCTGTGCACAGAGCAAGAGGAGAGGAAGCGACACACTGTTGGCAGAAGAGCTGCAGCATGCATGGGAATGAATCACAGTATAAAATATTTCAATATATTTCTCGCCTTTTCCCTGATGGTCTGAATAAGTTGCAAAATTTGTTGCTAGTCGCTTTTTAGAAATAAAGTCGCCAAGAGGGTCTGAAAATTTGCTAAATCTAGTGACAAGACAAAGTTGGCAACAGAGACCGGAGACTATGAGGGTGGTTTACAATCCACTGTCAGTCAAAAACTAATTTCTACTTCTACTTTTTAACCTCTCCACTTAATAATACTCTGAAGTGATTTGCTGAATTAAAAAGTGATTGACAGCTGATTCTGGTGACATATTGGTGAAATTAGTTTTTGACTGACAGTGGATTGTAAACCACTGATAGGCCTAATTAAAAAAATATTGACAGTTACCAAGCCCTCTCATAGTCTGCAGAGATATAAACTTGCCCAGCACCAGCAGCTTCTTTAGCTTCTTTAGCTTCTTCTTCTTCTTTTGATTTTATTAGCAGTTGGCAAATTGGTTGGTGCATTACCGCCACCCACTAATCTGGAGTGTGGACTAATGATCTCTAATACGTCTACAGAACATAAAGAAATACAAACAAAACAAATAAGCAAAATAGAAATAATTAAATAAATAAAAGGAAACAAATGAAAAGTTGACTTGTCACCTGATTTTTTTTTAGAATATTACTGATATTTTGCTCTCCAATCTCTCTTAGTGCATTCTTTAAAACTTCCCTCTCTCTGAATCATACTTCTGGCAATACAACAAAACATGGTCCACTGTTTCTTCCTCTCTACAATATTCACACTTTCCATTATTTTGCTTTCCAGTCACATTGAGAGAACTGTTTAGACCAGTATGACCACTCTCTCTGGCCTGACCTCCTGACTGACAAGGCAATAACCATGGCCATCATCTTACATGTGAAAACAGATATATCATCAGTAAGTCTCTTCCCACACTCGATATTAAACTCAGGTACTACTACTGCTGCTGCTGCTGTTCTACCTGTCTTTAGGGTCTTTAGAACCATCTGTATAAATCTGAAACGGGGATCTCCCTATACATTGCCCAGTATTATAATACACATCATTAATCTGTCACGGATATGCCAGGCTCCACCATCCACTAATCATCCACGCCTGCTCCCAATCACACTCCTGCTTCCCATTAGCTCCCAATCACAGCCTGCATAAAAGCCCTGCACTCACCTCAGTCTGGGTCTGACCTCGTTTGTACGTACCTAGGACTCCCTATGCTACGCAGCATAATAATTATCTCCAGCGATCTCCTGTCTCCAGCAATCTCCTGTCTCCAGCGATTCCCTTCTCCAGCGATCTCCCTCTCCAGTGAGTCTTCCCTCCTGCAGACTTCCATATCTTCATACCTGTATACCTGTACTATCGGTCTGTCATCCAATAAAGAACATTCTGTGTCCATCTCGGTGTCCCGTCCCTGCCTGTCTGTCTGTAACACAATCATTATTGAAAACAAATGACTTATAACACTTCCTTGTGGCATTCCATTATCCACCAAATAGCTTGCTTCTAATAGTTCTTCCCACTCTCACCTCTATAGTGTCCATACAAAAATTCCTTCACCCATCTGAACATTTTACCTGATATTCCTAATCTTTTAATTTTAATTAATAATCCCTCTTTCACAATAAATCATAAGCTTTTTCCACATCAGAAAATACTGCTACCACTACCTCCTTATTCACTTGTGCCTTCCTCACCTCTGATTCTAGGCATACTATCGGATCCATTGTTCCCTTCCTTTTGTAAATTGACTTTGATGCTTGACCTAAGATTCCTTGCTTTCAAATAATATGTTAGTCTTTCTGAGATTATACGATCCATAATTTTACACATGTGGGATGTCAGTGCAATTGTTCTATAGCTAGAGGTGGAATCTTTTCCTGGTTTCCTGATGGGTACTATAACTGCTTGATTCCAACTTCCTGGTAATTTTTCCTTCCTGCCAAACCTTGGTATATAAATGTAATATGACCTCTAATGCTACATCCAACATGGTATAGCAGATTTGATCTTTTCCCAGAGCAGTTAGTCCTGATTTACAGATGGACTGTTTCAATTCCTCTAATGTGAAGGGAGAGGTAATTGCATAATCCTTCTCTTCCTCTCTTTGCAGAAATTATTTTTCCTTCACTAGTTTTTTTTCTTCTACTTATCCCCTCTTCTGACATATTTCCAGAACTATGAACCTCAACCAATGCTTTAGCTGACATATCTGCTTTCGCTTCATCTTTACTAGCCAACACCACACCATTTTCTATTTCTCTATACAAAAAACATTGTAAAATATCATATCCTCCCCCATTAGCCCCTTCTCTATCCCTTCTTATGCACACATATCCTTTAATCACAAAATATAAATTAGATTTAAGTCTCTTCAACACATATAATATCAGGTTTACATTCTAAGAAATGCTTTCAATTCTTGGCCATTCGACAGCAGACTTGCATTCCACTGAAGAACTTATGTGAGTAAAATTAATCCTATGACTATGATTCTTTGCTTAACTGTTTCTGTTTTTTAGCTCTTCCTGAAAAGCCATCCCAGACATTTCTTGAATACATAAATATCAAGCTGCACTCTTTACAACACTGTAAAAAAGGATTTTGGAGAGTGGTAAATACAAACCATGCAAATTGTTTTAATTTACTTAAGTATATTAGTCCCCAAGTGAAATATATAATAATGGGTACCTTCTACCTACACTAAAAAATATCATAAAATATACTCAAAGAATATTAGGCCTGTACTGCAATGTGCGCATGCGTCAACGCTGATTCTCGGGAGTGTCGAGCTGAAGGTAAGATTCCTGTTTAACATGTTACTGTGTATCATATCATGAATTCAAATGTTAACTTATTTAATGGTAAGATCTATCACAAGTTTTGTAGTCGGCATGCTTCTGTGTTAGAAGATCCCAAGTCTCCTAAATTCGGTGTGTGGACAAAAAACAGTACGGTGTGCAGCATATTGGCTGCTAGCATTCGGCTACCCAGTGTGATGGGGTGGACTCCATCAGTCCTGAAAAGGGAGAAACAATCCCAAAACAGATTAAAATTGTCAATAAAACCAATATTGTGAGCATTGCAGGCAGACTGGAGCCAAGTGTGGATTAGATTCTGGATTCTGCTAAAGCGCCCTGCTCCACGGGCCAGTGTGGGAATAGGACTGGAGATCAAAACAGACTTTCTACAAGTACTAAAAAAGTTAAAAAGGTCGATAAAATCTTTGTTGGTCAGCTGAGACTGTTGACGGGCTGTGTTGTTTTCCCTCACATGAACTATCACTCGACTGGTAGAGGACGGGAGTGAGCACGGCAGCCTGGGAGCTTGTCCAGGATGACAGGGACTGTGGCTCCAGGGAAGCAGTGAGTGGTTGCGTTGAAGAAATGGATGTTCGTGATTATGGAATCCCCCACAAATAGTGTGGTTGGTGAGAAGAGGAGACGAGCAGATGACTGCTGTGGGACCTCATGGCAGGAGAGTTCATGATCTGAGGTTGCTGACTGAGGATGATGTGTCCGAGCAGGTGACTGATATGGGGAGGCAGAGGCATCAAACCTGGCAAAGAAGGATTCCCTGCCAGCTCAGGGAAAGGAAGACATCCAGAGCATGTGAGCAAAGCCTCTTTCAAGATCTTGTGATGGGAAGAGGAGGTCATTGCCCGGGATGAGGACCGTTAATTTGGCTTCCCGGTGGAGCTGCGAGCCAAGGAGAGGGCTCCAGAACGGGACAGGTTGGGGCCACAGGAGCAACTGCTGGGTGGACCGGAGTGTTGTCAGAGATGGCTGTGTAGTGGTTGGAGAGGCTTAGGCGAGGGGGTGAGGCAGCCCCGTCCAAGTCTCTCTTGTGACCGGTCAGAAAGTGGTCGAATGTCCTCTTTAATGTCAGCAATCTTTCTGTTTGCTTTCTTGAGCAGCACATGGTCCTCACAGGGCATAGATGACATGGTTGTTTTGGTTAGCTTAGCCACCATGCTAAAAACAAACCCAGCAAAGCCGGTACAACAGGCAAAGTGTGATCTAGTAGGAAAGCCAGACAGATGTCTTCTTAAAATAAAGGGAGCTGAGGTAAAATCCTCATGAGATCCTTATGAGAAGTCGGTATGGTTGAAAAGGGGAGCTATTAAGATCACACAGGATGCTCCCCAAAAAGGATTGTGGAGAAGTTGTCATGGTCCCTTGTGTTGCCTATTTCATGCGGTTTGCAATTATGAATGCACATGGTTCTTACCATCGCGCCTGGGGGGGAAGTCCTCAAGTGTTTTCAAACAGCGTGGTGGTCGCCATTTTTGGCAGCTACAGCTGACAGGACATTGCATGAGTGTGAAGTGTCTACATAGTATAACACGAGGAAAGCTTTTTCAGCTCCTATTGCACACATCCCCACGCCGAACAGCCTGTTTCGGCACTTATTGACTGATTATATCAACATGATCCAGCAAACAGGGAAGAAGAGATACATTCTGGTTGCAGTTGATAGATTTAGCAGATGGGTCGAGGCGACTCCGACAGCGTCACCAGATTACAGATCAGTGCAGTTCTTGTGTAGAGAAGTTTTCCCACAATTTTGTATGCCAGACACCATCAGCTCAGACAATGGACCGCCCTTTGTAGAAGAAGCCTTTGGAACAGCCTTAAAGATGCTAGGGATCAAGCAAAAGTTGGGGTGTGTATCATCCTCAAGAGTGGAGATTGGGTGCAAAGGCTTCTTTTTAAGTCACCCTATCAACCCAAACAGTCCTAAAGGTCAAAGGTAGAGTTTGGTTCCATCTTACCCACTGCTGCAGAACAGACGACCCAGAAAGAACAGTTGAAGCATACAGAAGAAGGGCATCCTGTGGGCCAGAAGGTGCCACGACGCCTGCCCACAGGAAACCAGATGGCCTCAGGGCCAACAGGGACTGAGGAGATCTCAGAGACTGGCTACCAGATGGACCAGTAGCAGCCCAACAAGTAGTGGATCGTTAGTGGCAAGTTAGAAAAGTGTATCAGACTCAGATGATGAACCTACAAGCCAGGAGGTCAAGGGGAGCATGAAGCAGACCCAGGGGAGGGGCCATCAGGGTTATGAGGGTAGAAAGACTAAGAAAAGTAGATTATGGAAAATAGGAATAATACTTATAGTCCTATCAGTATGGATAATTTCAATAGAGAATTTTCCACAGGCACAACTAGTCACAGAATAAGAGCAGTTGAGTGACTGCACCTTAGTAGTAGGGGTTGTAGCAGCAAGACATGGTAAACTGCCACAGCATAAATTAGTAGGACTCACTTATGTGAGATCAGTACACTAAAAGTAGGACAGAGTCTACTATTCAGTATACATGCACACTAGGAAAGCATGGGAGGGAAGATATAGAACAGGTTTCTAACAGATTTAAGTATAGTTACAACCAGACAGGCGTTTGATTCACACAGGTAGCTGTCCATGTTCATATTATATGGATGATGTTATAGGCTGCCTATGCAAGATAAACCACTAACATTTTGTGTTATCTTCATAGATACTCATGGCAGAAGGCCAGGGAGACGATTGGACAAACAATCAACCCCTTTATGTGCCCCCACAGGTACAACACCAGGAGCACCGAGACAAGTGGCTCCAGCTCAGGCTGGACTGAGTCAAGGAGCCCACTCTTCGATGTTGTACCAGCTGCTCATGGAGGAAAAGCCAATCCAGCGGCAGGAAACAATCACGTGGTCTTGGAAACAGTCGTGAACATAGAAGATCCCCGTATTCTGGCCGATCTAACGCTACAGGAGTTTCGATTCAGGATGTTTGGTCTACCTGAAGAAAGAGTCAGAGAGTTGCGTGAAGCTAGGATCAAGGAGATGAAGCGATGCAATAACAAGTGATGAAAGATTAGGAGACAGAGACACTACCGTCAGCTCCAAGTTAAGGTGGACCAACTGAAGCAAGACAATGCTCTGCTTGACCAACGCCTGTGCTCCTGTCTTGGCATCCTTGACACCTATCAATGGCTGCGCAGGACCATTCAACAGCCACAGTGAGTAGTGAACAAGACTATGCAATGAACATTCACAATCGCAGATGCATAAGATATCTCAAACTGGATATACTGGACACACTGGACATTACACCTGCTCCAAAGAGCAATATGAACACACTGTTTAGACTAACACTGGTAACTAAATACAATACAATACTGTGTGTGTGTGTATGTGTTGGTGGGGGACGGCCTCCGGTGAACCTCCAGTCAGAACTTGACATACCTGCTACTCATCTGCTGCTACCCACCTGTTGTACAGTGCCTGAGCCAGAGCCATCAGTCAATCACCAGACAAGTGTAGATCGAGATCAGTGAGTGAACTGAGCCTTCCTCCCCTTGTGCATTCATTATCATATTGGAGTATTAGAAATTCCACTGTGACCACCTAGAACCGCTACCCTCCCGAACCAACATCACGGGCACACTGATTAGGGGGTAGGCAGAGGTGACACAACTGATAAAATGACACTTGAGACCAGGGAAAGATGGCGATGGAGGGGTGACGGACTGAGAGGCCACAGAGGCAGGGTGCTGCTCGTTGTCATCATCATCCTGTCATCATTCTCACTAATGGAAACATTCGAATCACAACTAACCCTAGAAAAAGGAGGGGTCAAAACCTAACACGGCAGCGGCGGATGGCCGCCCACCTTTGAGTCTGGGTTTGTCCAAGGTTTCTGCCTCTTAAAGGAAGTTTTTTTCTTGCCACTGATGTATGTTTTGCTGCTGTGAGTCCGTCTGCAGACATTTGAAGTAATGTATTAGAGCATATAATGTGTGAACGTATTTGAAGTAGTTTTTTAAAATACTGTCCGAAACACCCTGAAGACAGTGGTGCCAGAAACTGGTCTGAACCAGCTTAGTCAGGACAAATCTGGTTCTTTCCTGGCTCCTTTAGAATGAGATCATGGAAAGTTTTGGTACTTTCAGAAAAGTTGGGATTATTTTTTGGAAAATAGGTGGAGAATCCACCAGAGAAGGAAGGATGTTTTTGGGCTATACAAGACACACAGAGCTTTGCATTCAGTTCGGTAACCGGTGGCGGCTCAAGTTTATCTCTTCTGAACGAATAAACTCTATTGCATTGACCTCTGATCATTTCCAGTGACTTATTTTGAGTGTCTCCAGTTATTGTTCATCTGAGTTATTGGTAAAGTGTTGGAAAAGGAAGCCAGACTCATTCTTCGACCCATGTCTGGATTTCTGTGATCCGACAGTACATTCAGAACCTCTCTTCCTCATTGCATAACCCACGAGCTGTTGAAAGTGAACGGAAGCTCTACAGTAACACATGGGAAACCTAAGAGGGGAAAAGGAGCTCAGTTGCTATGGCTCAAGGACTCTGTCTCCCGTATGCTCGGGGAAATTGGAGTTTCTTTTCTGAAGTAGGCGATATGTAAGAAGTTTAGAGATTATTTGTTCTATACACCCCATTTCACATTCTATAAGGACAATAATCCACTCACATATATGATGATCATTGAAAAGCTGAATGCGGTGGGCCACCAATGGGCAACTTCCAATTCAATGTCTAATACAGGCCAGGAAGAGTGAATGTCGACGCTGACACCCTCTCTCGCTTCCCACTTGACATTAGCACCTATGACACAGAGTGCACCGAGAAGCTCACTAGAGAGACCACCCAGGGTACATGGGAAGGTTGTGAGTCTGCAAAGAGGCAAGATATCACCTATGCCTTGAACCTGGTCATTGACACCATGCTCCATGAGCCACCTATGAATGTGTCACCGCTCGCCATTGCCCACAATGAGCTAGTCAAGTCTCAAAGGAAAGATGCTGCTATTGGTGAGCTGATCAACCTTAAAGAATCAAAGACAATACTAACAAATGTGGACAGAAAGAGAGCCAAGCTTTCAGCTGCATATGGAAAATCAACAACCGGTCAGCGACAACAGCTCATCCTACCTTCACAATGCTACCCCTGGTACTTAAGTATGTCCATAATAACATGGGTCATGTTGGGGCAGAGAGGTTCATCCACCTGATGTGAGACTGCTTCTACTGGCATTTCATGAAGAGGGACATCAAGGCCTACGTGACCAGAAAGTGCCCCATATAAAAAAAAAAAAGAAACCAGTGACACACATCAGAGCGGGTTGCTATGAATACCAAGTTTGCCGAAGTTTATCCCACGAAAAACAACATCTGCAGAAAGAATAGTCAATCATCCCTCCTTTTGGGTACCTGGTCAGGTTACACCATGACAAAGACTGATTTGACTGATTTGAAAATGACCTGTTTAAGACCCTGGTTGGAGTTGTACACTCGAGGACAACCATACTACCCTGAGGGAAACCCAGCAGAGAGGTTTAATTGAAAATTAGTTCAAATGCTGGGAACACTGGAGGAGAAGGAAAAGAGCAACTGGAAAGAGCAGAGTAGTACACGCTTATAATTGTACCAGACATAAGGCAAAAGGCTTCTCACCCGACAACCTCATGTTTGGTCGGCATCCAACATGGATGAGACATCCCAAAGCAGTGACTCAGAAAACTCTGATGATGAAACACCCAGAGTACAATACTGGTTAATACGATACTGAATACTGAGTATCACAACACAAACTGAACTTCAAACACAGAATTTGAAGCCCACCTGTGACCTGTTACCTGAATCACACAGATACATAGTACCATCAAGAGGTCTATGGAAGTTTTTATTGGACTTTATTATATTTTATTTGTGTTGTGTGAATCATAGCCACAAAAATACAGAGTGATATGCAAATATGTCACATATTTACCTTAAGTCTAAAGAAGTGCCTTTTCGGGAGTGAGTTCAAGAGTTTAAAAGTAAAAAAAATGGACTGAGTTTAAGAGGTCTTCTGTGAATGTCGGGAGCCATTTTCAGGAAGCGTGTGACCCACTAAATGTTGTCACATTTTAGGTTAAATTGAATGTATTATTAAATATTATTTTGTATAAGTAACACTGTTTATGTTCAGGTAACAATGATTTAACTAAGTCCGCTAAGGCTTTTGTGTTATTATATATATAAATATATGTATACCACTGCAGACAGTAGGGGGCAGCAGAGAGCTTGCAGCAACGGGACTGTCTTGACGACGTAGCTGTCACAAGCTTGCCATTCTGGCAAGCCTGGCCAGATGAATGGCAGCATCGTTTAACAGGTTAGTGATGTGTACAAAAGCACAAAAGCATATAATAAGCATAATTAAGCATAGCAAAGCATTATTTCTTATGTTTTTAAGCTGTGTTTACGATGCACTGCGTAGTTTGTTGTGTTTACGTAAGGGATCATAGTGGAAAAGGCCTAAGCTGCATTTCATTAGTCGTTCAACATGCCCTCGCTGACTTCCCCAAGGCACTTCCCCTCGGGGGAATCACAAGTGTCGTTCCATTTGTCTGAAAAACTGAAGTAAACTTGGAGAGATCGACCCTCGGAGGGCTGAGGGAGCGAGTCAGCTACGATGGTCACTCCAGAGGTGTATCACCCACAATGCACTGCAGTTATGCATTTGGTGAAAGAAAATGCATCCATGGTTAGGTGGCTGTAATGTACATAAAACGCCTGTTGCCTAGTTAGCAGATTTATTTGTTTTATTAAGAAAATCTCATTGACAGCTTGATATTTTACTGGAAAATACAACTAATTGCAGTTCAGATTTACTTGGATTGTTGTTCAGCTTGTTGTTATTTCTTTATTCCCAACATTATTTGTAAACACATGGAAAAATTGCTGTTTTGCAAGATATCATAAACCCGTAGCAATAATGTTATGATAATCATGATAGAAATCACAAACAGAAATTTCTAAATGAGAAACTGATGCAGCTAATTACAAAGTGCCTACATATTGCAATTATCCGCAGAAATTGTCTTTGCCTCATTAAAATAATTCTACAGGTATTTCTGATGATTTATAAAAAGAAGTATAGCTCTACAACTGGCGGTCGATCCATGATAGTTTGGTCTGAAAGTGTACAAGGGCAGGTGCGTTCCATTTAAATCCCTGCTCCTCCCCCGCCCACTTTCCCTCTGCTCTCTAGGTGGCCTCCCTGCGATGTATGCTGTTATGTAATACCAAGGCCTGAGGGGAAATGGAACTACTAATGAAACACAGCCCTAGTTGCTAGTGTGGGTAATGGTGGACACCACTCCCTGATCAATGTAGAGCTCCAGTTTTTATGTTTATAGCTCCCGTGCACTTGGTTTTACATTTTGAGTGGTTTTGTGTGTACTGTTTATATAATGTGTCATGTTGGTCTTAGCTCATTCAAATAAATATCCTTTAAATGCTAATATGCTGTTATCTTGCCTGGGAACATACAAAGCAGTGTCTTTAAAGTGAGTACAGTCAACAGGAATGTTAGTGGGTACAGAACCAATATATATGAAGAAAGGTTTATATTCTATCATGAGTCATAATATCGATGATGTATGTGGATTCATTTCCCCATTTGTTTATGGACAAATGTGTTTTACTTTTTTTTAAATGGAATGTGTTAATTTTTTGGTGAATATGTTTGATGATGACAACCAAAACTTCATGTATTGCTAGATACCACTAGAGGGATGTGATATGTTTTGTTTTTTTCTTTTTATTTGGGTGAACTTACCATTTAACACAGTGATCAAATTGAAGAAAAACTCATAGCTCTACATGGCATCATGTTACAAAACTAATGCATCATGCAGGTGTCCTTGCTTTCTGCTATTCAGTGACAGCCAAATAGCAGCTTGCAGCAAACCCCACCTCCCTTTTACCTGTGTCTCTTTAAATGCAGCAGCCAGACACCGTACTGTTTGTCTGTCTCAGGTCGCATGACTTACTAACACAGACTTCAAAGCAACTAGCAGGCTGACAGGTCTATCCACAGAGTATTTCTGGCAAAAGAGGATTCAATGAAATATGTTTTGGGGATATCTCATCTGACTGTTATATAAGAATAGTTTCAGTGGGACTGAACTAAATTGCTCTGAAACATCTTTGAAGAACTGACATTGATTTGTATGGATATGGATTTCTTACAGCTGCCAGGTAAGAGTAATTTAATGAAACTCTATACATACATTTGACAGAGAAATCTAATAATAAAAAAAACATAAATTTTACAGTTGAAACATCAGTTTTTGCATCAATCTTGAATTCAGTGACCTGCTCCAATATGTGAATTAATTTTTTGTATTTAAACTTCAGTCTGTATTACAGTAAGCAGCGTTGGTGGCTGTTCATTAAAACTTTTATCTATTTAAATAATATGCAAAATGTTTAAGAGAAAAATGTCCTGACCACTAATGCCTTTGATAGAAAGACAGTAGTAGAGTGAAACAAGATGATAGATAGATAGATAGATAGATAGATAGATAGATAGATAGATAGATAGATAGATAGATAGATAGATAGATAGATAGATAGATAGATAGATAGATAGATAGATAGATAGATAGATAGATAGATAGATAGCATATTTCCTCTGAGATGGCCTAAGGAGACTCATGAACAGGCTACACTGATATCTTGAGTTATGAGTATACTTAGGACTCAGCAAGATTCTGCTCAAATGCATGTACACTTAGAGGATAAGATCGACATTACCCCCAAACATCAGCTTGAGGGTAGCAGTACAGGTGACAGGAGGATGTTGTTTGTCTGTTGGGCGGTCATGGATGGAGTTGAAGTGTCCAAGTATCCAATTTATGACATCAGGATGTAGTTTTCAATTATAACAGGTAGAGCTGAAACGATCAGTTAATTCTTTGATTAGTTGATTGACAAAAAATTAATCAGCAACTATTTTGATCATTGATTCATCTATTTGAATAATTTTTCCAAGCAAAAATGCCAAAAATGTGGTTGTTCCTGATCCTCCAATGTGAGGATTTTCTGTTTTTTTCTGTTTTATATCTTTGTACACTGAATATCTTTTTTAGACTGTTGTTCGAACAAAGCAAGACATGTGAAGACATCACCTTAGACTCTGGAAAAATGTGATGGACATTTTTTGCTATAGACCAAACAACTATTTACTTAATCGAGAAAATAATCGATAATGTAAATAATTGTTAATTGCAGCCCTAATAATGCTAAAGCTATAAATAAGGCTACCACTGTAGATTTAGACTTTATTGTCCCAGAGAACAGCCAGTTGTTGGGATTTACAGTGGTCATCAGAATTATCAAAGATAATCATAGATAACTTTAATGAATAATGTCCTTGGGGGCACCACTCTTATTAAAGAAGAGAATTGATAGCAAATTAACTGAGTCTCATAAAATACACTGAACTATTAATTTGGAACTCAGATTAATAATTAAACTATAACCAAATTACTATTGATAGCTAATAGGTTGAAGGATTTGGAGTTCAACATAGCAGAGGTTGGCAAATTACTCACTCTTGTGAAATATTAAAGAAGCCAGCATAATTATACACAATGTGAAGTCTAACTCTAAATACACTAAACTACAAAACAAAGTGTTTGTGTGTGTGTGTGTGTGTGTGTGTGTGTGTGTGTGTGTGTGTGTGTGTGTGTGTGCGCGTCCAAGATGGCTGCTTGGATCTAAGATGACATCAAGCAAAATAATGTGTGTATATTTCTTTGTTCTGACACGAGCACACGTGGTCAGAAACAAAGGAACATGTGAAGCGGGAGCTTTAAAGTTACTCTCCACCGGGTGTGGTTGTCTTTAAGGGCCAAACTAGAGGTGTATGGGTGGGGTCTGTTTAGGATAACGGTGCCAAGTTACAAGGAGTTAGTTAGCTTGCAAAGACTCTTTGTGGAGCATAACATCAACTAACATCAACTTAGCATGTGGCTACCAAAAGACCTAACAGTGAAAACACCTCACAACAATAAAACTCAATGAACACATTAGTATATGTACATCATTAAACTAAACAGTCCTGTGCTTTGCCAAGTACACTGTTAAGCTATGTGAAGCTATATAATGCCCAGTTAAGGTACATTACCAGTGCAAGGTGGGAAACCGGTTCCCCTGAATGTGCTGCTGTGTTAGCTGGTGGTCAGTCTGTTGTAGACGAGCCAAACTAGAAAGAATTGTGGTTCCAGGGAAAGTCTGTTGCTTTCTTGTCTGTTGTCCTCCTTACAGTCAGCTCGGCACTAACTTCCTTAGTTGCTTTTAGAGTTTACCTGGCAGACTTGTAGCAGGCTCTCGTGTCTCATCTGCTGCATGCTGGAGGCGAAGCCAGGAGAAAAGAGACTGAAAAATGACCACTGACCTTTTTATTGACCTGGTGACATCCGGGTCACAAGGCTGCGTTCAATACTCTTGGGATTTTGGAATGCTGAGTTCAGATGCTCTCGGGATTTTGCAATACAGAAGAGAAACATCAAATACATCAAAGAATAAAATATTCCAGCTTTCTGTAATTTCCCTTCTTGGTGCTGCGGACACATTTCATTTGGTACTAAAAAGTATTGATGTATGTAAAAAGTATGCAGGGAAAAACAAGTTTAAAGATTATCATAACTTATTGTTACCAAATACTTTAGATAACTAGCCTAACCAACTTTTTTCAGTGATCATCACATTGATAATTGGTTTCTAGAGCTAGTAAGGACTTACATCTGGAGTCCTTAGTGGGCCCCTCACATACCACATACCACTGCCAAAATTTGGGCTAAACCTCAGAACTGCTGTGATTTAGTGTAGATATCCCTGGGCAAAATTTTCCAGCTGTTGTCCCACAGTGGTGCAGAATTACTTCCATCGGTTTGGCCATAAAGTCAATCTTTACACAGTTTATCAGTTTGCTTGTCCAGGTACTTCTCTCAATTCTGTTGAAAAGACCTTTTGTTATTATTACTCTTATTTATACAAAGTAGCACCTCAAGGTTTTTATCAGTGTACCATTGTTTTACGGTAACATACATATTTCTGTATCTGTTATATATCCCATGGCAGATCTATATAACTCTGAAACAACTGATAACTATAATCATATTTTGGTAATATAATATAATATTTTATATTTAGTTCTGAAGCCATTTTAGTCTTAGTATCAGACAATACAATCTGTTGCATATCTACAGGTTATATGTTTAACTATGATATGATATGATATTGAGATAAGAAATAGATACTATGAAAAGACCATTCGAAAATGCAAAGTGAAATTGGAAAACCTTCAATGGCAGTCTCTTTTAGGCATTTAAACCACAGATACTGTCTTTTTTTTCTGGAGAGGACAGTTTCATTCAAGCCCAACACAACTCTGACCAACATCTTTTAGAAAATCTGTGATTGAAGTGTTTTTCCCAGACCTTCAAAACTTCTTTTATCATTTAAATCAGCTTTAGATCTAAAAAAGATCGTACCACAAGTGCTGCTGTTTCCGTTCCCCCAGATGCAACTTCAAAAATGAACTACAGTAACTGTATAAGGTCATCAGCAGTCACATGACAAAACAACCGGATGGCCTACTTACGGCCTATTTACTCCCAGCTAATTAAAAGGGTCAAGCAATCAAAAAAAAACAGTTAAAGTGTGGACAGATGGCTCATGATTAAAGATGCCACCACCCAGGAGAACCACATCAGCCTTGAGGAATAGACATCATCAATGACATCATACATCAGCAATTGTGTTGATGATGTGGTGATCACAAAGACAATACAATCATTCCCCAACCAGAACACCTGGATGAATGGAGAGGTGAGGGCTCTACTCAGAGCCAAAACTGGAGCAAGACTGAAAGCTGGCATCAAGGAGGCAAAGTTGAGACATCAGGAGAGACTGGAGAGAGACCTCAACACCAACAACACCAAATATGTGGCAGGCGATCAAAAACATCACAAGCTGCAAAAGCAGGAGCGCCCTCATCATGTGTAAGGCCAAACAGCTAGATGAGCTAAACACATTTTATGCTCGTTTTGATCTCCCCAACAAAGAGTCTACTCCGCCTCCAGTCAGATCAGCGTGCTGCTCCTGGCCTCTCCCTCCTAGATAGAGAGGTGACGTCTCTGTTTTATACTGATGACCTTGTTCTACTATCCCCTACTGAACATGGACAACATTTTAGCGTGATTCTCACGTATTACTGCTCGACACATTTATGCTACCGGACATGGTTTTAAAGCTATTGTTATTCAATTTTTGCTCTCCAAACGTCTTCAAATGCACATGTTTAGAGCAGGGAAATCAATCTTTTCGGGGGGACCCCACTAGAAAGTTCAGTTTTTGGACGTTGGTATTTCTAAAACCATGTGTACAGCCCTGCCTAAAAAGTGATGATTTGCAGGTTTTTGGTGCTGGTTAAGCCTGCAAGTACTAACCCTTGAGCTTGTCCATTGAATGACCTGGTAGGGGCCCATGGGACAAATATTAGCTGCTGGGTCCCTCTTAACCCTGAGGTCCCCCTCACTCACTGTGCAATATGTACAGATTTTCTGTGTTATAATTTAATTAAACAAAATTTAATAAGAGAGTTTTCTGCCTAGTTTTGGGCTGTAAACCTCAGGAATGCTGTGATATGTTGTACAGTAACTGCAGAAATCCCTGGTCTGAACTTCCGAGTTGACATTCTGTTTTCCCACAGTGCTGCATGATTACAGTACTTTCATCAGTCTGGTTAAAAAGATCAGTATAGGCTTTACAGATTTTACACATTTCTGTATTGTCCCTGTATTAAATTTTAATGATACTCAGTGCAGCAACAATCAGGATGTACTCAGCAAACCTTTATGCTTCATCTCTGAAGTCCTTATCACTACATATCACACTGTGCCAAACTGTGGCATTATCCTGCCATTACAAGTACTATTGTGGAATTTAGGAATTTATCCACTGTTTGATAGATGTCGTCATAATTCAATCTGTAGTTTATATTTTTCCAGTTTTCAGGTTGTCTCTAACAATCTCAAATTACAGCAGTCAGTCACTTAAAACTGACTTTAAAACTTTCATAGATACTGTCCTAGATGCTGGAAAACAATGTATTGTCTCCAGTCTGCTGCCATCTCCTCAGTTTGGCGATATGGTAAATGGTAAACGGACTGTACTTATATAGCGCCTTTCTAGTCTTTCTGACTACTCAAAGCGCTTCAACTACATATCATTTGGAAGTTCAGCCGTGTCCGCCAACTACATATCTGGCTCAATGGATACTGTCGCTTGTTAGGAATCCCCTTTGTACACAATTTGAATGTGTTCTGGAACAGACCAAATGTATTTGCACGCGACACCTTACATCTCAAAAGAGAAGGCAAATGGCTTCAACAATATGCTTTTAACATTAAAATCAGCCTCTACCATCACCCTTCCTGCATCATATGCAGTCCAGCATGACTGACTGTCTACCACACCTGGTCAGTCAAACGGTCATTACACCACGTCACTGCTCTGCCTTACTGTCCACTCCTATTTCACTAGACACCCCTCCTGGCCAGGACTTTCTTATCAGCCTCAAACTCATGTAATTACTGTCTGTGAGCCGTGTAGACGCCAACCTTGGTGGAACTCAAGTTATACCAAGCCTACCTCTTTTACAGGTGTGTACATCTAAGCCTTCCTCAGCCTCACAGGTTTTAAAGTCTGAGTCTATACCCTATTCTTAATCCTTTTAGATTTTAAGACTAGGAAAGGTTTAGATTTCATTCATTTAAATATTTGGAGCATTACTTAGCATGAAAAATTGGATCAGCTGAAAATCCTGGTAACACACACGGATCCTGATATTGTGGTATTATCTGAAACTTGGTTAAGATGCACTGAGTGATTCTGAGGTAGCCTTGGATGATTACAATCTTTTTAGAATGAATAGAAATTCAAGAGTAGGAGGTGTGGCCATTTATACAAGAGCTTGTTTTACTTGTGCTGTTTTTAATGCAGTCACAATAGACTTGTTTTGTTTGTTTAGTGGCTCTGACAGTGTGCATTGGCAAAATGATTTTGTTATTGTGGTTATCGGGTTACTGCTTCCTCCTCAACTATTGACGAGATAGCTGATCTTTTAGCTCCATATAAAAATTCTGAGATGATTATACTAGGAGATTTTAACTTAAATTGGCCCAGCTGCTCCAAGTTCACATGCTGGATAACAGTCATACAAGCTGAGTCATAGTCATTCACTTATTGTCCTAGTGCCATCGACTGGCAACAGGAAGTCAGCCTTCTGTGACAAACATCATCCGATTTACATAGTATTTACATGGTGTGGTCCACACTGATATCCAGCACGTGTGTGGAGGTGCGAGGGCCCGATCATCACTGCTTGCAGCTTTAATTCTATTCCTTCCTATTTGCAAAGCTTGAGAGTTGTCTCCAAGAGTTCATCCACTGTTTTCCAGAGAGAGGTCTGTCTTTCCTGGCCAACTTATCTATTATTGGGTTTGAATAAAAACGAGATATAAACCTACAGCCATTATATATGAGCAGACATGTCAAAGACAGCTCGTGGCACACCATGATGTCAGTCTGATAGATGCAATCTGTAACTGTTGACACATTCAAACTAAAGCAACGATGAAGGAGCATCTAGTGTATGTATGTAAAATTATTTCCTCATCATAGATTGAGCATGTAACATAACTGTCAACATATGATTTACAGAAGTGCTTCAGTAAGATGACCCTGACACTGTCAACCAGAACATTTCTCAGTTGCAGAGTAAGTTAGATGAGAGTCTCCAAAACACTATGGATTTCAACTTTAAGCCCTTTCTTGGATCAAAGAAAGAACCAAATCTTGCAGGACTGGTTATGACTGGAAAACAATATGTCAAATGATTTAAACTGAGGCTTCCGTCACTAGAGACAATGAAGAAAGCGACTGTCTTCCTGATTCTTCAGCCTGTACTGAAGCATTTTACTCAAACCAGATATGAATGTTCCCAGAGACCTAGCTGAGACATCAGCAGCTCATTTGCTGACAAACATGTATGTTTTGTACTTTCAGACAGAATCACTGATAAATCAGGTGTGAGGGACAAACAGCAGGAGGACTCAACAGCACCTGCTGACTTCAGCAGCATCTACAGCAAAGGTGAGAGCGCAGGTTGTCCAGGGTCACGCCAGGTGTGGTCCTACTGACAGTCTGAGGGGCTATCAGGACTGGAGGCTTCTGTCACTGATGTTAATCTTTGGCTTTGTACATGACAAAGTTAATCTTAACCACCCCAATCAAGTTGCAAACTCATTAAATTAAAGCACGTCAAGGGGTTCAGGACATCCCTGTCTTTTAGCAATTCTGTTATTGTGTGTCAAACCAGAGGATGACTGTAAACCAAACTAAAAGCACCTTCAGTGGGTTTTAAAATGTTTGTTTTGGGTTGATACTTGAAATAAGTTATGTGTCACAAAACAGAAGCCAGAACAGAAAATGTTATTAACAGTACTTTAATACTTAAACATTTGAAAAACCTGTATCCGCAAAATAAACAAATGAATGAATATGTGAAGGAACTTTGTGAACTAGTCGACTCTGATGATGAAGAAGGTTTCAGGATGTCTTACACAGCAGTGTTTAATGAAGCTCAGCTGAGGAGACAATGGTATCAGCAGTACAAGGTGAAACCCAGTGCAGTGCCAAACCAAGTCTGAAGTTTCTCCTCCTGATCCACAATATTACTATAGAGTCTAATGAGTTCTCCTTACAAGGTTATGCCTAAATATGTGAATTCTAATGCTTACCTAAGTCACGTTGGAATCAGGAGGTCACATTTATTACATCTACGTCTGAGACAGAGAATGCAATCTACTCTCATTGAGTGTCAAAGCAATGGATCTTCCTATCTACACAGCTGTCGTTCTGGGTCTACTGCAGGAGACAGCAAAATGAACTACTGTAATACTAGAGACACAGTGGTCGTTTCATTTCTAGGTTTGCAATGACCTGTACCTCACCTGACAGCCACATTAGGGCCCTCAAAGGAAATTTCCTTCACAAAATACATAGGTCACATGCCATTCACATTCAGAGCTCCGTCTGTTTTAGCTAACATGAACAACAAAGGTACCTCAAAAAGTACTTCAAAAACCTACTGTTAATAAGTCTTTGGATGTTTTAAGATAGCTTTTTTTCCTGTTGATAATCTTACTGAAACTAATATCTTTTGCCTTCATTGGTAAATATCTTTTGCCTTCATTGGTAAAGTTTAGAGATTTTAAAGTTGACCACAATGATATTGTGGTCATAATGATTATGATTAATTCATCTAAGCCATCAACCTGTCTCTTAGAGCCCATTCCAACTAGGCTGCTTAAAGACGTTCTACCCTTAGCACTTCTTTACTGGATATGATCTGTCTTTATTAACAGGCTATATCCCATGGTTCAAAATAGCTGTAATTAAACCGCTTCTTAAAAAGCCCACTCTTGATCCAGGGGTTTTAGCCAACTACAGACCAACTATAGAGTTGATCCAGAATGCTGCGGCACGTGTACTGACAAAAACTAGGAAAAGAGATCATATTTCTCCAATATTAGCTTCTCTGCACTGGCTCCCTGTAAAATCCAGAATAGAATTTAAAATCCTTCTCCTCACCTACAAAGCTCTTAATGGTCTGGCACCATCATATCTTAAAGAGCTCATAATACCTTATTACCACATTAGGACACTGCGCTCCCAGAATGCAGGGTTACTTGTGGTTCCTAGAGTCTCCAAAAGTAGAATGGGAGCCAGAGCCTTCAGCAATCAAGCTCCTCTCCTGTGGAATCAGGTCCCAGTTTGGGTTCGGGAGGCAGACACCATCTCCACATTTAAGAGTAGGCTTAAGACTTTCCTTTTTTATAAAGCTTATGGTTAGGGCTGGTTTGGGTGAGTCCTGAACCATCCCTTAGTTATGCTGCTATAGGCCTAGACTGCTGGGAGACTTCCCATGACGCACCTCTTTCCTCTCTCCTTCTCTCCCCCTCAACCTTTATGCATTTTTTATCCCATTACTGCATGTTACTAACTCGACATCTTCTCTCTCCCGTAGTTCTGGTGCTTTCTCGTTTCTCTCCTCTCTCCTTCTGTCGCTTTTAGCAGGTATTTCTACCTCCAGAGCTGCAGAGTCTGGATCCTGTGGTTGTGGGCCACCTGCTGCCCCTGTGTTCTAGGTGGTATTTGCATTGTGCCTCCCTCTCTCCCACCCCTTTCCCAAAATCTCTTTCTCTCTCTCTCTCTCTCTCTCTCTCTCTCTCTCTCTCTGATGGCCGCCCAGACTGAGTCCGGTTCTGCTCGAGGTTTCTGCCTCTTAAAGGAAGTTTTTTCTTTCCACTGTCGCCAAATGATTGCTCATGGTGGGATTTTTTGGGTCTCTGTAAATAATATTATAAAGAGTCGACATGCTCTTTAGGAAAAGTGCAATGAGATAACTTCTGTTATGAATATAATATATAAATATAATTGAATTGAATTGAATTTAATACTACTACATACTGGCCTCTTTCATCACAGAAAGAAACATTGGCATGAAGTCTTATTTAGCTCTGGTAATTCTCTCCCAATTTTTACCCCTAACTGCTTTATTACTTTTTTTGTTGACATCTGTTTATTATAGATTTTAATTATAGAATATACATCACAAAAAATGCCTAATACAATTAAATTCAATTTGACAAATTGGGACAGATAATGACAGACAAAATCAAAAGCAATAAATAACTTACTTTGTGTCAGCACCCTGGACAACTGTAGTGGTAGGATTTAGGCAACAAAAGTACTTTGGTTAAGGTTAGGAAAAGATTGTGCTTTTGGTTAAATGTTAATACAGTAAACACGTCATGTCTTGTGCTTCAAGTTGCTTCTGACTTTTTCAAAAGTTAATAATAATAAGAATAAAACTTTATTTATAGAGCACTTATCAAAACAAAGTATAAAGTGCTTCACAACAAGAGAAATAAAATACCACAGTGAATGACAAAATATTAAGAAATAAAATACATAAAATACACAAAAGCAATAAAATAAACAGCCAGTTCAGGTAAAATCAGGATCTGCTTTCAGATAAAAATGTGTTTTGAGACGAGACTTAAACGAAGACACTGACTCAGCCAACCTAATTTCTTCGGGCAGGTTGATCCAGAGCCTCGGGGCCCTGATGGCAAAAGCTCTGTCCCCCTTAGTTTCCATCCTGGACTCAGGAACAGACAGGAGACCCCTGCCCGAAGATCTCAGACTGCGTGAAGTTTCATAAGGGATTACAAGGTCTAAAATATAGTCTGGAGCCATGAAGAGCCTTAAAAGTAATCAATAAGATCTTAAAATCAATCCTAAAACAAACAGGGAGCCAATGTAAAGAGGCTGAAACAGGTGTGATGTGGTCGTACTTCTTGGTCCTGGTTAACAGCCTAGCAGCTGAGTCCTGTACAGTCTGCAGTCGTGTCAAAGTTTTTAGATTAAGACAAGTGAACAGGCTGTTACAATAATCAAGGCGTGAGGAGATAAAAGCATGTACAACAGTTTCTGCATCACTAAGATTTAAAATAGATCGGATTTTTGCAATATTTCTGAGATGATAGAAACATGATTGGACAAGCTTAGTGATATGTTGCTCAAAACATAAATTGCTATCAAATAGGACACCAAGATTTCTTGCAACAGGCTTGATATGTTGTGAAAAGTTACCAGTAGATGACAGTATTTGTTTAGTGATGTGTTGGGGCCCAATAACAACCTTAACGAAGTGCTTTGAGTGCCTAAACATAACCATAAACGTTTTTAATAATATAATGAAATAATGAAAAAAATTGTCAGTTTAACATTTTACAGAGACATTCAGTATCAACATTTTGCGACTTGCCAGATACATTTATCAACAATGTTTCCTCATTATCTTGATAATAAATGTAATCCAGGTGGCATTGCATTGCTGACAGAACATATTTGCTGTAGAAAATGTGTATTATATGAACAGGACAAAATGATGCTTTTGCTTTGTCTGTGTTAGCAGTAAGTAAGCTGGCTTTTTTCCTGCCAGCTTTGTTTAGCTTCTGATAGCTAAATATGTTTGTGCAAAGACGTGCCATTTCTCCCAAATTAGGCAACTGTCGTTTGAATGAGATATATATATCTGTGTGTGTGTGTGTGTGTGTGTGTACACAGACCTGCTCCCTGCTTCATGTGGTGAGGAGATGACCAGAGGGTTTCTGCAAGAGCTGGTCAACATCTTGTTGGGTTATATCTGCAAGTCAAGTCAGAGGAGCTCCAAGGTACTCAACTGTTTCTATCAACAATATAAACAACATACTGTAGGACTGCTGTGTGTTCAACACACGATCAGTGATGTTCAAACCTGTCAGGTCTATCTGCTGGGCAGGAAATAGTAAGTGAACTGATAATAAAGCATACAAGTAAAGAAACATTTCACTATGAGACGACTGCCAGAAGTAGTTATTAGGGGTGAACACTGCCGATAGACCTGAAAAGGAAATAAAGAAAGAAGGATGATAAGTATACAGGAAGAGAATAAGACTGAAAGACAAAAGCTGAAAGAGAGCACATTTGGATGGGAAGAAAGAATTTTACATTGCGTCTCCTGTGGAGAGGACAGTCAGAGAAAGCTCTCATGAGATAAACTCAGCGTGTATGTTAGAGCCAGAATAGATTTTTTGTTATTGTGGTTATGGAAATATGGAAATGTAACTTAATTTAGTTATATTGTTTGCATGCAGACATTATATGGGTCACATTATTTCAGTATTGTTTATTTTGTTACATGTGTAATTGAATGATATAGCACTGTGGATAAGTAGATTCATAGCAAAGGCGTGTGCTGTCCGACCGCACCTTTGTGGCAAGCGGGAGAGCGACCACAGCGAAAATGTTTGTTTTGAAAGGTTAAATGCCAACATATATGAAACAAAATATATTTTGCTTATTTATTTTTCATTTTAAAACACGTTAATGTAAAACACAGCTTTCCCCACCTGCCCGCATGATGAATGTTTGCTGTGTCCACTCCACAATGTATGGCACAGATGTGGATACCCTTGTGTCTAGTGAAATATTTTAGAAACAGCCCCAATTAGTTATGAAAATATTTTTAAGAGATTTTATTGGGAAAATGTGTGTAGAATGTATATTTATATGTACATTATTATATATGTGGCATAATAGAAAAAATACTGCTCCCTGTGTTTTAGGTCCTGGACTTCCACCATCCTCACCAGCTGAAGGAGGGACTGGAGGGCTTCAGTCTGGACCTGCCGGACCAACCAGAAACTCTGGAGCAGATACTAGTGGACTGTAGAGACACACTCAAGTATGGTGTCAGTACAGGTGTGTGTGTACTGTCTTAACCCAAGATCAGTCAGGACAGTTGGTTCTATAAAGTGAAATTAGTACAATTCAATTTACAACTGCATAGAAATATAATTTATTAAAGAAATAATTAGTGTGAGAGCTGGAAGCTGATCTTCGCTCTTTATTACATATTATTATTTCCATGTTTTTTGACATCTAACTACTTGTGTACCATTTGTCCTAGAAACTTCATTTCAACTTCAAAACGTACATAATCTTCATGAGATTTATGCTATTACTTATCGTTGCTCTAACATGTTTCAGTGATTTTAAAGTATTAAAATTTAGAATTGGAAGTCTATGGGAGCAATGTTTGAAAGCTGACATCTCAACAACTACAAATGCTAAAGTATTCATATTTTATGGACATCTGCCAAATTTGGGGATGTTGTACATACAGTCACATTGCACAAGTGTGTAACATGTTATAGAATTCTACCCACAGGGGGCGCTACAGTAAGATTAAAACATGATATTTCTACAATTCTGTTGACTTCAATAAAATGAAACTTGGTACACAAGTTTTCCATGAGCATTTGCATGACATATAAGCATGGCACCAACAGCCCCACCTTGTGGCCATTAAGAAAACACCACCATACTACATATTAACGTCTGTATCTCTTTAGTGTAATTTTCCATGGTGACCGAATTCAGAAGAAGTTGAACAGATGGGGATGCTGAACAAGTCTGTAGTGTTTGATACAATTTCACCTGTAGGTGGCGCTAAAAGATTTGAAAAACTGCTGCTGTAGCAGCCGCGGCTGGGAGCAGTGGACGCAGCAGCCAGCAGCGTCCAGCTCTCACACGCAATTTCTCCAGATATTGCACATTCTAGTACAGTTAAAAATGATCTACTTGCCCGCTGCACCTAAATCTGCCTAGAAACCGAGTTTTATTATTCACAGTTTTATAATGATTGCTCTATCCACAGTCATCAGGGGAGGTGTTCAAGGCCCTGTGCAAACCCGGAATGGGAGGCCCTGATCGCTGACATGCATGAGCACGAACCACAGTGCAACACACATACTGTAGCCGTTCTAGTTCAAGTTAAATTGTGTGGCACAATTTCATAGAAATGCATTTCATTTGTTTTACAAGTGCTTTACATGGTGTTAAAACATTACCAAAAAATGGTAAATGAACAGATATAAGTATGTGTGTGTGTTTTTTAACACGGTGCGCACTGTACGGCACTACAACAGCATTACGCACAACTTAAAACAGACTGCGTGGACTCGCTATATTCACTCGCTTTTAAACTTTAACCAACTTTTAAACAGCATTACGGACGCCCTGCAGCAATATTTACCGGAGTCTCATTTCATCACTTTCATGTACAGCCACAGAAAATAACAAGTCTTCGCAAGTTTTCTGACAGTCACGCTGGCACGTTTTAATACGGCAGCACTGTCGGAAATCCTGTCATGTTGTGTCAGCTTTGAAAAGCTGCATCCTCCCAATGCCTCAGTCACCGGGATAGTCAGAAGAATTCTCACAGCTGTGAAATGTTGGTCCAAACAAAGTGGACGGTTTGAGTGCTGTAGTTGTTTCCTTTGGAATTTGGAACAGGTGCTGTGCATTTACTGTATGTCCTGACATTCAGACATGCTCAGTGCATCGCTTTTGCAGTGCCTTTGCAGTTGATACCTTCCATTTCACACAGTTTAGTCAGATTAAAACTTCTGCATTTGTGTTTAAAACGTGGGCGGAGAGCAGTGAGAGCCTATGATGTTAAAATAGTTTGTTATATAGGCTTGCTCTGGATTCGGGACTTCAGCCCAGGGATTAGTTCTTTTTTTATGTGATCTTTATTGTTACCCGGACAGACAGTCACTTGGAAGTATGTTGAGTTACAACATCCTGCACTGTGAGGCCCTGTGCAGCCGCACCACCTGCACACCTCTGGCGACGACTGTGGCTCTTTCTCTCTGAACTACTTGCTTGCTTGACCTTGACCTATGACCTCTGACCTTTGTTTTTCCAGGCCATCCCCGTTTCTTCAACCAGCTGTCTTCAGGTCTGGATGTGATTGGTGTAGCTGGCGAGTGGTTGACTTCTACAGCCAACACTAACATGTAAGATGTCATCACCAGTGGTGGAAAGTAGTACATTTACTGAAGTACTGTACTTTGAGTATTTTAAGTTACTTTATACTTATACTCCACTACATTTATTTGACAGATGCAGTTACTAGTTACTTCTCAGTAAATAATAACTGTGGCCTCTTACAAAAAATCAGTGTCCATTGGGGCCGCTTGTCACATTTCAGCTGTTAGCAGCTCCAAAACCTCTCAGATGGTTTCATTTAAAAAACTCTGCTGGAATACTTTACAGATTTGGCTGCTCTCACGTGTTGTGCTGCTAGCTTGATGAACTCTTTCTCTGAGCTAAAAACAGCACATAGAAGCACCGAATGAAAGACGAAAGTTCACAAACAGTGCGTATAAATGTTGATACATAACCATGCGGTCTTAAAGCGTGAATGACACTAAAATTCTACAACATATTATGCTAACTTATATGTATCAGAGGTTTTGGGAGTCGAGTGAAAGTCTGCCATTCAGGTATACAGGTTCCCGGGCTCACCTGACTGACCTCTGACTGACTGAGCGAGTGAGCAGTCATCGAACAATCTGTCTAATCCTTCTAACAATCTATCTTTTTTTCTTTTAACGCAGAAATAACAGCACAACATTTAGAGATGCAATACTTGATTAAGGGACATTATTTCAACCTTATTTGTTTCTTAATATCTATATATTTATTTATAATGCAATGGTCGGGGAAACACTGGAGTGGAAATATCAGCTCTGTTATAGGTGAGTTAAAGGCTCAATTCTTAATGTAAACATTAATATGTTTAATAATGCACCAAGTTAGAGGGTTCCTTGTACAATTTACAGCATTAGTTCTCTGAGAATCTCTTTCATATCCAAGCAAAATTGGTGTTACTAAAATATCCCTAACTGAATCAATATCGAATCGGGAAATCAGTGACGCTCTAACACTCACACCATTGCAGACCTTTTGACTGTGGCAAAGTTGATGGCAAAGAAAAAGTGGGCCAAACTTGAGATCTTTCTTCAGTCATGATTACTACTGACTGTGGGGTTAAGTCCTCATTGTACTGCATTGTGTGCATTGCATTCTGCTTGATGCACAGGCCCTCAGAAGTGATGACTTTCCATTATTTAGTCCACACTTCTACCCACTCCTTACTTTCCAAAGAAACGGGGAAATGTTCACAAATGTTCTTCCTGATGTTGGTGCACATGCTCTGTGTGCTCTGTCACTTAAGTTTTTTATACATGCACCTCCTTTCCTTGAATTGCAGATTTAAACCTGCCACTGGATGCACCTCAGCAGTAGTGCACTCTTTACACTGCTTTACACTTACCATGCTCTTAAAACGTATTTGCAATAGTCCCGTGTTGACTTTACACATAATCCTTGACTGTTGAACAACTTAATGTCTTTATTTAATTTCATCTCTGCTGTTCAAAAGCTAGATATGAGATGTTTGCAAGAAGCCAGATGTGAAGTCTTTGTCTTTACAATATAATACAATATAATACATTTATTTATCAGGTTTACATATGAAGTGTCTCCTGTTTTCATCCTCATGGAGAAGGTTCTGCTGAGGAAGATGCAAAGCATTGTGGGATGGTCCGACGATGAGGGAGACGGAATCTTCTGTCCAGGTAATACATGCGAGGAAGGTACGACAGAAATGTGTGGATGGATGAAGGGGTGGCTTAGCAATTTTAGAAGTGTGGGGGTTCTAGGGGTAGGAAGTGACCACTGCAAGCCCTGCTGCCTTCGGCCCCCCGTTCCAGTATCCACCATATACAAAATATAACTCTAAATGTACACTGTAGCACCACGCCCTTCGCCCCAAGGTACTATACTCACCAGCATTCAACATCCCATGGTATTGGTGATTTTGAATGTGAATGTTTGTACAACTAAGAGTTTCCTTCATGTGCTGAGGAAACTCTCCTCCTCCTGAAGCTGAATAAACTCTTTAACCCCCCCTCGGATCAGCTGGGAAACGCATCGTCACAGAGCTGAAAACAGGCTGTTTCTCTGAGCTCAGGAAGACTTTTCAGAGATACGTGGTTCTCACAGGACAGCGACGCTACAAACATATGATGATCTTATAGACCATGATGCATTGCTGCAGATGAAACTACCCAACAGTATATAAAGCAGTTAGCAGCTAGCTAGCACAACAACCAGGATAGCCTATTTAATTTTATGTTCACTGGCTAATGTTAGCTGAGACATTACATAACAAGAAAAAGTTACAAAAGAAAATTCTACGACTAACTAGTTAAATAGCCATTTCATACCTCTGGTTCATTCTTATTCTCTAATCTGTCATCACAGCCAGCGACAGCGTCAGCGACAACAGCGAGTGACAGAAGCCCCGTTTACGTCCCGTCACCTGTTACTCCTCCCAGCCCTGGTGGGTTGGCCAAATAGCTGTGATTGGCTGGAAGGCCATTCAATCCATCTAACCTATGGAGCCCCCTAAGGGTCACAGCGAGAATTTTTTTGAGGACTCCTTTTGCATTTCCTCGCAATACTTCTCTTCTTCCATTCCTTCTGACCATATGTCTGTTTGTAATGGAAGGTAGTGTGGAGATTCTCAAGTTAATGCATTTAGCATTGTTAGTGGACACCTCACCTTATTTGCAAAGACGTTTCCGAATGAAACATTATCAAACTTCTGGGTCGGAGCTGTATGTATTAGGAACATCTCCACTCTTACAGCATCGGGCCTTCTACCAAAACCGGTTTCAGCATTGCAGGTGGTTCAGTGCCGTCTGCTCAGACTCTGTTTGCTTTATGAGGTAGATTCAGCTGCACATCTGTAATTGCGCCTCTGGAGACGCCTCCTCTTCCTCAGTGGAACCCCTCTGGGGTCCAGCACACGAATGAAACAGACGGCATCCTGCAGATTACCGTACTGCTGTCTTCTGGAGAGACCTCTTGATCTGAGAATTCGTTTAAGGTTACTTTCACTAATTACATAACAATGCACGCCTCTTGAGCAGTAGCACTATATCAGCATACTT
Source organism: Siniperca chuatsi (assembly GCF_020085105.1). Taxonomy (NCBI): domain Eukaryota; kingdom Metazoa; phylum Chordata; class Actinopteri; order Centrarchiformes; family Sinipercidae; genus Siniperca; species Siniperca chuatsi. The sequence goes on from NC_058054.1 coordinate 28,939,242, forward strand.
ACTACTTACTTTGGTGGGAGAGTGAGATCTAGGTTCAATTTATAATGGACATTTGTGTTGTGACATTTAAACAAACATCCGTCAATAGGGAAATAACAGCTTCTTCTGTATGAGACCCGTCACTTGAGAAAGTGAGCGGGGTCTGTGAGCTGCTGGAGGTGCTGCAGGTGCTGCTGGAGGTGCTGCAGGTGCTGCTGGAGGTGCTGCAGGTGCTGCTGGAGAAGCTGCAGGTGCTGCTGGAGGTGCTGCAGGTGCTGCTGGAGAAGCTGCAGGTGCTAGCTTGCTGTTGCAGCAGTTTGTGGAGCTTCTCGCTGCTGCTTTGGTGCTATGGGAACAAAAACATGAGCTGCTGTGGCTGAGTCGCTCTCTTCCTGGGCCTGTCGAGGTCGTAGCACCGGTCAGTATCATAGCTAAGCTAGTGATGGTGTTTAGCTGAAGCCTGGACCGGTATAGCCAAGCAGAGGCAGAGTAGGGGCGGGTCCACAGATGACTCTTCTTCCAGAACAGACTGTAGTTCTGTCAGCTCATGTGAGGGAATCTCCACCTGCTGGTGTAGCTAGTAACTGCACCTCAATTTACAGATTCCTTTTTACACACCTGCTGCGGTACGAACTGGACAAAATTCCACAAATAAACAGGAGGGAAGTCACAAATGTCACGTGACCCACAAGCTGACAGGAAGCAATCTACAAATGTGCAAAACCTGTTTCACGTGTAAAAATGGATCCACAAATGCATAAATATCACTTTACATGTATTTGTTGAGGTGAAACAATTTTTATATGAAATTAAAATATGTTTTTACAGAGTAAGTTATGCATATTTGCAAATCGCTCTGTATTTTTGTGGATAGGACTTTACACAACGCAAATAAAAAAATACATGTTAGGGAAATATTTGTGGGTCATGGTAAACATTTGTGGATTGACTTCTGTGGGTCACAACTAATTAAATCCAATAAAAACCGTGCATTCTGTTTTCTGAAGGAGGCACAATATCCAACCTGTACAGCATCCTGCTGGCCAGATATCACTTCTACCCAGAGGTGAAGACCAGAGGGATGGGAGCGCTGCCTCAGCTGGCCCTCTTCACTTCAGAACATGTAATCATACCTCACACACTAACTATTACACTCTGTGGGACTCAAGGAGTATGCAGATTTAGACTTAATTGGACCTGTAGGTAACATTTTAGTGCTGTTTCCACACACAAAATAAGAAAGAATACATAAATATAAATAAAAATGTTGCTGTAATGATTTCATGAATATAAAGTTACACGCTCGACTCTCCTCTTCTTCTTCTTTGAAATGTCAACTTCAAAACCGATGCATAACTCCACTCCCCTCATATCTCAAAGACATTATAGATTTTTTGAGAAAATTAAGCTCTTGTCACGTAGCGTCCAGGACAATGGACGTGTCCAGCTTATACTCCAATATTCCTTATGTGGATGGCCTCAGGACGATTGAATTCCTTATGAATAGCCGCAATCAAAAGCAACCTCCCATTGATTTTCTGTTGAGTTTGAGCAATGAAATATTAACGAAGATTTATTTTAAGTTTTAAAGCGTATTTTTTTTACAGAAATGTTGGCACTCTCATGGGCAGTCCTTTTACCTGCAATTATGCAAATCTATTTATGGACAAATTTGAGTTAGATTTTGTAAACAACAATAACCCAATAAAATCTGGTAGAAACAATCTCCAACATTTCAGCAGAGCAAGACGCATCTGAGATACCCATGGGTCCTTTAATGTTCATGCAAAGCATTTATAGTCAGAGAGCTCATAGCACTGAGCACACCAAGTTAATATCTCCAAATAAAAGGCCTTCATTCCAGGGTGTCACTTTTGTAAACACATATAGCTCAATCTCTGGACATTTAAAAAAAAAAAAACTATTCAGAAAACACACATTCTCTGCAGTGATCCCCACATGGGTCATGCATTTTGTGTTCCCCCAAGATTTTGTCATAAGAGATTTCCCATTCTAAGATATAATTTTGTTGAATCTGATCTGCCTCTAAAGAAATTTTTCATAACGTATTTATTGCTTATCTACGAACAAAAGGAACACATTAGCATAACCACATACAGGTGACTCATGGCAATAAAGGTGGTCAATATGCCCAAACGTGGAGGGAATAGGGGTAAATGTTGCTCCAGAGAGCAGCTTTCTGGACTGATTTTTTGCAGTCTTACACCGAATGGTTTAAATGAGGATTTTTTACTCAAATGTTTTTTGTAAAGATTCACAGGGAAACTCTGGATTGATTGTTTGCTCATGCCGGCATTGGGACTTTTTAATGGCTTTTCCTGGTCCCATTGGTTGTCATGCCAGATGTAACTTGTTAAGTAATTAATCTAATGCCTATGTATTGCTGCCACCTGCATGTGGTCTGATGTCTAACAGTTAGCACCCTGAGGAAGCGCTCGGCCCGACATATCTGTGCATTAAATAATGTTTTGTGCATAAGTTACAGTGTCCAGACTATTCAGTTTGTCTTATGTAATGATTTCATCCATAGCACTTTTAGGGCTTTAGGCTTCTTCAAGTATGAAAGTTCATTCTTGAGTTCGGAAATAGTAATAGAATAGGTAATAGTAATTCAGTTTCACTAGACGTGTGCTCCTTGTGAAAATGTGAATTAAACAATGCAGCCACTTCCTTCCTTGCTGAATGAAAAGTATACCTGTTTGTAGTGTCATTGAAGTGAGACAAATGAAGATGAATAGCTGTCTTTTCACCCATTCAGAGTCACTATTCAGTAAAGAAATCTGCAGCTGTGCTGGGGATGGGCAGTGAGAGTGTGGTCATGGTGAAATGTGATGAAAGGTGGGTACGTTAGATGCTCTCTAAGAAAACGTGTGTTGGTTAATAGTCAGTGTGACAAAAGAAATGTTTGCTCACCTGTTGCAGCTTTATGTGTATGCATGTGTGCTTTGGGGAAATTCTTTTTTTGCATGTGGGCTAGTAAAAATACTCTATATTACATATGTAAATTCTTCTATTTTTAAAATATATTGTACTATTTGGTTGTTTAAACATGCGTATTTAGAGAATTGTTCCTCTCTATTGTGCATACAGTTGATTGAAGTCTTTTAGAGTGCCTGTAAAGCAGGCTGGTGTCAAGACGATATGCCTTATATACAGTATGTATTAATAAAGGAGCACAGTCAGTTACTGTTTACTGAATCTTTGTCTACTTTTGGTCCTATAAGAGGGAAAATGATTCCTGCTGAACTCGAGTCTTCCATTGTTACAGCTGAAGAAAAGGTATGAATGAAATTTGTTGTGTCTGATACAGTCACAGTTGATGGAGTGCAGACAGCAAGAACATGCAGTGTCGTACACACATGTGATGAGGCCAACCTCAGCTCTCTCTCTCCAGGGTTTGGTTCCATTCTATGTGAATGCAACAGCAGGCACCACGGTGTACGGAGCCTTCGACCCTCTCAGTGCCATCGCAGACATCTGCCATAGACACACACTGTGGATGCATGTTGATGTAAGGTGCCCCATGCCTCTCTCTCCTACTCTATCTCTCTCTTTCTCTCTATCACACACACAGACACTCACAGACACCAGTCCCTTTTTTATCATTATGCAATAATTACTGTAAATTAAAGTCCCTGCAATATGTGAAGGAGGGCAATACACTGAGGCCAAACTAATGTCTATAAATTTTACTTTTAAAAGGATTCATCAGCAGAAGAATAAAGGACAAATGCATATTAAGAGAGAAAAAAGCTAAAGACAATGTCAAGTGCTTTACATAAAATAAATTATTAGAATGAATGCACAGTATTGTGAATGTACAGTAAAAGAAAATAACGTATATATGTATAGATATTTAGAAACACAATTTTAGAGGATTAGCCTCTAAAACAAAAAGCTTTTTTTAATAATCACCAAACTACTCTTATTCCACAAACTACAATTCAGTGGAACAACTCAGATCACACTGAGTTGCAATTTCACTCAGTCTACATGCTGCTAATGCAGCAATTAATAATAATATGAATATAATGTAAATATTGTTACATTCGAAAGAAAGAGGTACAGGAGGAGAACATTTTTGTACTATAAAGTAAATTTTTCACAGATGTACCATAATAGGCTCATAATAGACCATTTGACCAGATTTAACCCACCATATTTGTACAAAGTATTTTTTTAAAGGTTTTCACTTAATGAAAGTTAATCAGGTAGAGCACTGATTGGGGTGTCCAGATGATGCAGCCACCACTGCCGATACCCTTGTTCAGTCATGGTAGGTGTACTTCTGGCTTGGCCCCAATAAACACAATTGGCACATTGTGTGGTGGGTGGGAAATCAGTGTCGGATCATGTCTACAGTGCAGCCTCCTTTCTACATTCTGCAAAGACCAAAAATAAAACAAATAAATACATAAATAAAGCCAACACTTTCTTACTATTTCCTAAACTATTATGTTTAAATTTACATTTTGGTCTGTTGGGGTTCGTAATTATGCTTCACAAGGTACAAATGGGCTGGGGTACAAAACCTGACTTGCACAATAAGCTTTTGTTCTCTCAAGGTACAGTTCCGTTCTACTTTTATCTGAGAGCATACTGCTGCTGCTATGGCTACTACTATTTGTTATTATAATGGCTGTAATAATAATAGTTGTGAGTTTATTCATGAACAGTTGATGCAGAAGAATTTAGGGTGCTTGCTTTCAGTAATGAACACTCTTAAACTTGAATTATTCTTTCTTTAACTTTAAAATCTCACTTATTCAGAGGTTTTGGTTTTTGCTAGCCTTTAAGACATCCTCCTTGACAACCACAATAGTAACCATAAATTTACTCATCATTTTCATGCACTGGTTTTAATTTGAATTTTTTGTGCTCTTGAGTTGACAGTATACAGAACAGTAAATGCAAATCTGAAATCTGGAATTTAAACACAGGTTGTCCTCTGTTGTGATGGCATGGTGGATGGCTGCCTTGGTGTTTTGGTGTGCGTTGTTTTGTCTTGTTGTAGATTCAGTTTTCTGCTGTGATACCCGGAGCTCTTTCATCAGAGAAGAGCTCCTGAACATCAGGGGAGCTACACCAGTGGACTTATTTCCGTCTTTTCTGCTTTCATCAGTGGAATTATTGGACATTCTGGTCAAAGGTGCTCTCACCTTTGACCAGGCAGTGAAACGCCGGAGGAGAGAGAAATGTGCCAGTGCGCTTGTGTGCCTCCGCGGACTTTGCACACCGTTATCGGGAATATTTCTCTCCAACGTGCACTCACTGTGCAATAAACTGGATGAACTTCAGTTATTGGTGAGGAAAGTCACTTTTGAGACTTGAGTTCATCTTGCGTTTTATGCTTTACAGAGACGTGGTTGTGTGGATCGATACCGGACTCTGCACTGCAACTGGCAGGCTTCCAACTCTTCAGAGTGGATTGCGACACAGAACATTCCGGCAAAATGAAAGGTGGAGGTATCTGTTTCTACATCAACAGTGGCTGGTGTAACGATGTGGCAGTGATTCAACAGCACTGTTCTCCTGAGCTGGAATATTTATTCATAAACTCTAAACCCTTCTACTCCCCCAGTGAGTTCGTTTCATTCATTGTGGTCGGTGTTTACATTCCACCGCAGGCCAACATGCAGGACGCACAGCGCATGCTCACCGACCAGATACTGTGTGTGGAGCGGACAAACCTGGACTCTTTAGTTATTGTCCTCAGTGACTTTTACACAACAATCAGCAGTGCCTATCACGCCATCCTCCACTCTGCACTGGGACACTATGACCAGATTATGGTCCACCTGATTCCTGCATACAGGCAGAAATGAAAGCTTTGTAAACCCATGGTGAGGACATCAAAGCAGTGGACCAGTGAAGCTGGTGAACCTTCGGGTGTGCTTGGACTGTACTGACTGGAATGTTTTCAGGACTGCTACCGACAGTCTGGATGAGTTAACAGAGGCTTTGGCATCATACATCAGCTTCTGTGAGGACTGCTGTGCACCACGATGCACCAGGGTGAGTTGACAATGACAAACCCTGGTTCACAGCTAAACTCAGACAGTTAATGTTGGGAAAGGAAGTAGCATTCAGGAGTCAGGACAGGGACAGGTTTAGAGAGTCAAAGTACAGGTTTATCAAGGCGGTGAGAGAAGCTAAACGACTGTACTGTGACAAACTCCAACACCAGTCCTCAGCCAATGACTCTGCTTCTGTCTGGAGGGGGTTCAGACAGATTACCAACTACAAACCAAGAGCCCCCTACTCCATTAACAATTGGTGCCAGCTGAATGAGTTCTACTGTCGCTTTGAGAGACAATGAGACAGTCCAGATAACCATAACCCGTGACTCCATATACCATCTCCAGCCCACTAGCTCCACCTCCCCCACCTCAGCAGGGGCCTGGGCCTCTCCAAAACTGCCCACACCAGAGGCTCCACCCTTTCAACAACGACTCTCTCCATCCTGGAGATGGATGTCAACAGCAGAAGCAGCCGGGCCAGACTCTGTTACTCCATCCACCCTGAAGCACTGTGCTGATCAGCTGTCTCTGGTGCTCACGGACATCTTTAACACCTCACTGGAGACATGCCATGTGCCAGCCTGCTTTAAAACCTCCACCGTCATCCCTGTCCCCAAAAAACCAAGGACCACAGGACTTAACGACTACAGACCCGTGGCCCTGACCTCTGTGGTAATGAAGTCTTTTGAGCGCCTTGTGTTGTCACACCTCAAATGGTCCTGGACTCCCTGCAGTAAACATAGCCCTCCACTTCATCCTCCAGCACCTGGACTCCTCAGGAACCTATGCCAGGATCCTGTTTGTGGACTTCAGCTCCACCTTCAATGCTATCATCTGCTGCTGAGTGTGCCTGACTCCACATGCAGGTGGATCACAGATTTCCTGTCCGACAGGAGGCAGCGCGTGAGGCTGGCGAAACATGTCTCTGACTTCCAGACCATCAGCATGGGTTCCCCCCAAGTAGGGCTGGGCGATATGGTTTATAAATAATATCTCGATATTTTAAGGCTATGCTGCGATATGTGAAATATATCTTGATATACACAGTTTCTCTAAAATAACATGCTGTAAATTCTCAAATAGTGCAAACATATGATGATTTTGTGGAATATGATGCATTGCTGTAGATTAAACTACCCAACAGTATATACAGTAGTTGAAGGTAGACCAGCGAAAACACTGAAAACTCAAATATGACTGTCATCTGCTATATCGCACATTAATTAATATGTGAATATATTCAAGATATCGCCCAGCCATACCCCCAAGGCTGCTTCCTTTCCCCTCTGTTCTTCTCCCTGTACACCAATAGCTGCACCTCCAATCTGTCAAGCTCCTGAAGTTGGTGGATGACACCACCCTCATTGGGCTCATCTTTGATGGGGATGAGTGTGCTTACAGGTGGGAGATTGACCACCTGGTGACCTGGTGCAGTCAGAAAAACGTGGAGCTTAATGCTCTGAAGACAATGGAGATGGTTCTGGATTACAGGAAGAACCCAGCCCCACCCACCCCCATCACCCTGTGACTCCCCAGTCGACACTGTGTAGTCCTTCCGCTTCCTGGGCACCATCATCATCCAAGACCTCACCAACAAAGCCCAGCAGAAGATGTCTTTCCTGATGCAGCTGAAGAAATTCAACCTGCCAAAGATAATGATGGTGCACTTCTACACCGCCATCATCAAGTCCATCCTCACCTCCTCCATCACCATCTGTTAAGCTGCTGCCACCGCCAAGGACAAGGGCAGACTGCAGCTTATCATTCGCTCCGCCAAGAAGGTGACTGACTGCAATCTACCTTCCCTCCAGGACATGTACACTGTTTCAGACACTCCCCTTGGCAGGAGGCCAAAACTTCACGCCACGTCTTCCCATAGTGCAGAATACTCATACTGTAAACTTTTATACATTCCCATGTAAATATTTTTCACATTGCACATCCCTGCACAAACTTTAATTTAAATAAGTCATATTGTACGTTTTCTTTATTACTATATATTTTTCTTCATTCTTCGGCTGTGGCTTAGTGGTAGAGCAGGTTGTCCACCAATCGGGAGGTCGGCGGTTTGATCCTGGCTTCCCTCAGTTCACATGTCGAAGTGTCCTTGGGCAAGACACTGAACCCCAAATTGCTCCAGAGGGCCATGCCTTTGGTGTGTGAATGATTAGTTTCTTTGTACTGATGAGCAGTTCTGCCGTTAGTGTATGAAGCCATCAACCTGTCTCTTAGACCCCATTCTAACTAGTCTGCTTAAAGAAGTTTTACCCTTAGTTAGCACTTCTTTACTGGATATGATCAATCTGTCTTTATTAACAGGCTATGTACCACAGTCCTTTAAAGTAGCTTTAATTAAACCGCTTCTTAAAAACCCCACTCTTGATCCTGGGGTTTTAGCCAACTATAGACCTATATCTAACCTTCCCTTTCTCTCTAAGATCCTTGAGAAAGCAATCGCCAATCAGTTGTGTGACTTTCTAAATAACAACATTTTATTGAGGATTTTCAGTCAGGATTTAGAGTGCATCATAGCACAGAGACAGAAATGACCTTTTAATTGCATCAGACAATGGACTTGTCTCTGTACTTGTCTTGTTAGACCTTAGTGCTGCGTTCAACACCATTGATCATCACATCCTATTACAGAGACTGGAACATTTAATTGGCATTAAAGGAGCCGCACTAAGCTGGTTTAAATCCTATCTATTAAAGATATAGTTACTCTAGATGGCATTGACATGGCCTCCAGCACCACCGTAAGGAATCTCAGAATTAACTTTGATCAGGATTTATCTTCAAGGACTGCCTTTTTTCATCTACGTAACATTGCAAAAAATCAGGCACATGCTTTTATCTCCTCACGCCTTGATTATTGTAACAGCCTGTTCACTTGTCTTTATCAAAAAACTTTGAAACGACTGCAGACTGTACAGAACTCAGCTGCTAGGCTGTTAACCAGGACCAAGAGGTACGACCACATGACACCTGTTTCAGCCTCTTTACATTGGCTCCCTGTTTGTTTTAGGATTGACTTTAAGATCTTATTGATTACTTTTAAGGCTCTTCATGGCTCCAGATTATATTTTAGACCTTGTAATCCCTTATGAACCTTCACGTAGTCTGAGATCTTCGGGCAGGGGTCTCCTGTCTGTTCCTGAGTCCAGGATGAAAACTAAGGGGGACAGAGCTTTTGCCATCAGGGCCCCGAGGCTGTGGAACAACCTGCCCGAAGAAATTAGGCTGTCTGAGTCAGAGTCTCTTTAAGTCTCTTCTCAAAATGCATTTTTATTGCATAAAGTATATCCTGATCTTACCTGAGCTATCTGTTTATTTTACTGGTTTATTTCTCTCTTGTGAAGCACTTTGTTTTGATAAGTGCTCTATAAATAAAGTTTATTATTATTTTACTTGCTTCATCTTTCTTTATATTTCTACTCTGTTTATTGTTTTACACCAAAATACCAAAGCTAATTCCTTGTATGTGTAAACCTACTTGGCAATAAAGCTGATTCTGATTCTGAACTCCTTCTGTTTGTGGTTGTAAAAATTAAAAGAGGATGGCCACTAAAGCATTCTAAGTAGTCCAGTTTTAAAAAGTTATAAGAGACAGTTACAAACATCCAATGTTGGGGATTAAGGCAACTAAATGAGCCTTTTCCTTAACAAGTTCAGATCCACAAACTTGGACTCCTATTTTAAACAAAACTTTTGTTGACAACGATCAGATTGTACAGTCACACAAATGCACACAAATACTGCATCACAATTAATATTTTTAGCAGATGCATTATGCACTTTGTAGGCATACTGTTTATAGGCTGATTGGATCATGTAACCAGTGTCACACACACATACATGCATGTGCTGATACAGCCAGAATGTGTAGGACTTAAATTAATCTGTATGTCTTGTGAGGACTTTGACTCTGTCCCTCCAGGCAGCCTGGGGTGGAGGCCTGCTGATGTCAGACAGACATAGGATGAAACTACAGGGCATCGAAAGGTAACGGCATCAACACAACTCACGACCACTTCACACAGCAGTCTTTATTTCTCTGAGCCTACAGCTCACTGTGAATTCAGCTTGAATGATAAAGCAAAGCATGTTGCCATCTGACACTGTTATCAAACACTGAATCGGTTGGTAGAACTGAATGGAAATTCCTCTGATAAATAACAGATGTGCCACTTGACCTGATTTCCTTTCTTTAAATCCTTGCCTGGCTATTTTGTGTGTGCATTACTGTGTGTATTATTTTGCATAGGCTACTTCTGGGTGGTTGTGGTGTGTCATCCTTTATTATATGAGACAAACAAAAAGCTCCCTTGTTTAAGAAATTGGCCAGATGTTTTTGCACAGTTAGCAGCAGGGTCTGAGGTTGCCAGTGTCATTAGTCAGTATGGAATTGTTACATTTGAAATGCTTGTTTTCCAGAGCCTGGTCTGTGACATGGAATCCTCACAAGATGATGGGCGTCCCTCTGCAGTGCTCTGTCATACTGATTAAGAAGAGAGTAAGAAATTATCCCCTACTCTTCAATATAAATGTTCATTACAAAATGTATGTCAGCTAGCTTCAGGGATGGCAATGTCAGGCTGTTTCTCAGTCGATCCACCACTTAAAACAACTATTAGATGGATTGACATCCCACTTTGTACAGACATGCATGGTGCCCAGATGATGAATCCTATTAACTCGGGTGATCCGACTTTTCCTTTAGTGCCACCATGAGGTTGACATCTGTTCAGAGTAAAATGTCTTAACAACTGTTAGATGGATTGCCACGAAATTTAGTTTATTCATGGACATAGTGAACTTTGGTGGTAAAATTTCAAGCTACCCAAACAGCTAGTATGGCTGTTGACTGTAAATCATGTTCCCCAAAAAGTTTCTGTACAATTCACTATGGTTTTTATATCCTCAGTATCACACACTGTAAACCCCAATTCACTCACTCAACTTAAATGGACTCAACTTATTGGAAACAACTTGCACAAACTTTTAGTGTGGTACAATACAGTAGCATTAAAGTTATGAGTACACAAAATAACTGTGCTGACTAGAAATTTGGATAGTCACACATTTGTGTTTTTAAGCATAGAATTCTATATCATATTAACAGGGAATATATATCTTAAGCTATATGACGTAAAATTACCAGGTTACTGAATGCTTGTTTATTTTTCTGTTTATTACATACAAACAAAATGATATGTCATAACTTAGTTGTTTGATGTACAAACAACAATTATATATTGTAATTTTAAAGTCAAATTAAAATGTTTTTTTTTTAGAAAAATCCCAGTTCACTCACTCTGCTCAAAGGTTTATTGGAAATGGCTGCACACAAAACTTCCCAGTATGGTCAATGACAGTTATGAGTTCACCTGACACAAAATACATGTGTCACATGACCCTCGTCCTGGAGATTTCTGTCAGTTTAACATTTTCAACCCAATGATGTGTTTTAATAACAGAATTCTGTCATATTAAGTGGAAATATCTATCTTATTAAGTTGTTAAATGTATATATTAATGGCTTTTCAACACAAACACAATAATGTGAAATTATTTGGGGTACAATCAACTAATACATATTAAAAATCTTATGGTCAACTTAACATTATGTTATTCATTTTCTAACAAGTATTTTTTAGTGCAATTAACAAAAATCTTTTAATTATGTTGACGCATTTGTAATTGTGCATTTTAACTATATATTTGATGCAGTTTAAACCTATTTATTTTATTTTATAAAACTTAATTCGTGTGCATTACCCATAAAATATTTACGTTTCAAAATGTAATTAAACCAGTGTTCTATACACAAAAATATTGGGTCAAAAGATCTACTTCTGTTATGCTAAATGTATTATGAAAATTGAGTTAACTACACACATTTGTGTTATATTTACATATTGAATATTTTCTGCCATATTTACCCATTTTTACAATGACTTTTTGAACTACACCGTTAACCCGGACAAGTTGACTTAATTTTAAAAAAATTGAGGTAACTGATTGCCTGAAAGAGTTTGAGTGATTGATAATGTAGAAACCTTTTTGAGTGAAATTGATTCGCTAATAGATTGGAACTAACAATTTAAGTTCAATACAATAAAAGCCAAAATATTTGTACTTAAAAGTCTGCAGGAACATCAGCTCTTTGCCTGACTATTCAATTCAGCATTTTAAGTTACAGTGACTAGATTTCCCAGTTTCATTTTGTTTTCTTTATCATTCATTTAAGTCAAATACTTAAGTTAAGTAAACTCAAAATGTGTCTTGTACACTCATAAACACACAATGTAGTGCATTTATTAGAAGTGTATTTACAATGACACAAGAGCAATAAAACACATTGTTGTTGACATATACATAAAAACATTTGATGTACCATTTTCCTTCCTAAAAAAATATTTGTATTCATTTCATTAGGGCAGGGCAGAACTACACTTGGAAGCTGAATTTTTAGATTTTGAATCTTGGATGTCAAATCACCTCTACCCAGTTCCAACATCACCTGTTGAATAAAGTTAAAATGCAGTTCAGTTCATAAATTGGAGTTCATACATTGTGGGAGACAGGAGGTACATTGTCTGAGGTTCTTAACTTCATCCATGACAACACTGACTTCCAGCCTTTTGGACCACATCTTCCTGAAGGCAGAGGACTCCTACAGGAATGTCTTTGAAGGCAATCTCATCATCAATATCCTAACAGAGTGTGGGAGACAAGAAAGAAAGGACACAATATTGCCAGTTAACATATATGTAGTACTCCCATTTTACTAGTGAACCATGATTTGTCTGCACAATCTGACTGGAATTTGAGCATTAATAGCCTAAAATGTAAAATAAATAAAGTTACTCACAGAGCTACTCTTGTCATTAAACAAGCCCTGATCATGCCCAGACAAGTAATGCAATCAAACTCAGTATTTTTAAGTAATATGTATTTAAATTGTTTAAAAAGAAACAAATTCCGGCTAACATTGTATAGACAGCTTGCCCAAGAACTGGAATGTCTAGTACACTGAGAAAATCAGCCACATCCACATCAGTGGCTTCAGCTTGGGTCAGTTATTAGCTGTCCATTTGGGAGAAAATTTTATGTATTGCCCTGTCAGCTTGCACACCTTTTAGCTGCCTAGCGAGCAATTTGTCAGCTTTATCACCTAACTCAAAATAAGTTTGTTTGAGCTTATGAATATATTTTCCAACAAGAGTATGGTTAAACTCATACTTTATTTTCAAGATAGCATTGAGGGTGTCTTCAGAGCTTTCGGTAGGTGTCCTCTAATCCAGCTAGTTCAGCTTCGATGACAGATAGACACCTTAGCCTGGCTCTTTTACAGATGATTGGTACAAGATGATGTGACCCCTCATTACAGCTTTGAAGGACTCCCAAAGAATTGAATCTGAGACAGCGCCCTTATCATTGATAAGCAGGAAATCTGAGATCTTGGCAGAAATTTAATCACAAAAAGATATATCTGAATGTAGACAAGGTTTAAACTTCCAATTGTAGTGACGTACATGGAGGCTGATATTAATTTCCATTAAAAGAGGGGTATGATTGGAAATTAGAGTACTATGATAGGCTGAACTGACTGCGTTTGAGATTAGTTTCAAGTCAACTAGAAAATAATCAATTCTGGTAAAGCTACCATGTACAGGAGAAAAGGGTGCTGAAGCCACCAGATGTCAACCAAGTCCAGGGACTTTACATGATTAAGAAGAACTGAGACAGATTTTAACGGTGGGGCTATTTTAGATGAAGATCTGTCCAATCAGGGGTCAAAAAAATAGTTAAATTCCTACTAGTAATTACATTATGATTATTGTGTTCAGCAAGGAGGTTGAAAACTTTGCAGAAAAAAATCAGGGCTGTCCAAATACAAAAACACATCTCCCACCTGGGTCAGTGATCATGGACTTACAAATACAAATGGAATGGTTTTGCAGATAAGAATGGAAACACCTCTCACCTTGGAAGAGAAGGTGGATTGGTACACCTGTGACACCCACACAGATTTCAAGCGCCTCTGTTCTGTTGGATGGATGTGGGTTTCCTGTAAAAAAAAAAAAAAAACATCATAACCATCCTGCATATAAAAGAACGAGCAGCAGGGAATAAAGACTGACATGTAACAAACAAAAATCTGGCAGTGTAACGATTACCAAAAACAAAACCCCAAAAACAAACCCAAAGCCGCAAAAGATAACTAGGTGGCACATCCCACTTGCTACTGAGGAGGCTGCCGGGTAACAGAGCCAACTAAACTGTGCACTAAAAAGCCAGCCCATACCAACAGCACCACATGCTCCTCCACAATATGTAGAATAACAAAGTAATGAGTATTGAAGTATTAAATTAGGAATCCTGGTGGGTACTATATGTACCAAAACAAATGCAGTAAATATCACGCACCTAACCCTAACCCAAAAACATTGTAATGCTTAATACTCAACATATGTACAATTTAAGTAGTAAAGTGCTACATCTTAACATCAGTCATATAGCAGCATAGAATTATGCCGAATGCCATGTAAATGGAACATATTTAGTGTTAGTTGGTTTAGCCAGTTAAGTTTTATTTGCTCATCAAACCATTCAGCATAAGTCAGCATCTCAAAAATGTTAACTGTGTTGTTGTAGACAACTTGGAGTTTCTTCTTCACCCCGTTGAAGGACTGCTGCTGGGAAGACACCTTGGCTATGTAGTAATATTGTTACTCTTACTCAGTTTGAAGATCTCAAACTACATGAAGGTTCATAAGGGATTACAAGGTCTAAAATATAATCTGGAGCCAGGCCATGAAGAGCCTTAAAAGTAATCAATAAGATCTTAAAATCAATCCTAAAACAAACAGGGAGCCAATGTAAAGAGGCTAAAACAGGTGTGATGTGATCATACCTCTTGGTCCTGGTTAACAGCCGAGCAGCTGAGTTCTGTACAGTCTGCAGTCGAGTCAAAGTTTTTAGATTAAGACGAGTGAACAGAATGTTACAATAATCAAGGTGTGAGGAGATAAAAGCATGTACAACAGTTTCTGCATCACTAAGATTTAGAATAGATCGGATTTTTGCAATATTTCTGAGGTGATAAAAACATGATTGGACAAGCTTAGTGATATGTTGCTCAAAACATAAATTTCTATCAAACAGGCCACCAAGATTTCTTTCAACAGGCTTGATATGTTGTGACAGGTTATCAGTAGATGGCAGTATTTGTTTAGTGATGTGTTGGGGCCCAATAACAAGGATTTCAGTTTTATTTGAGTTGAGCTGAAGAAAATTTATCGACATCCAGTTTTTTATGTCAGACAGGCAGTCCTGCAGAGAACTCAGCGTATTAAGGTCAGTGGGCTTGACAGGGAGGTACAACTGTGTGTCATCCGCATAACAATGAAAAGAAATACCATGTCTGCGAATAACATCACTCAAGGAAAGCATGTATAAGGAGAACAGTATTGATCCTAGAATTGAACCTTGAGGCACACTGTACTTGATATGGGAAAAGGATGACATGTCCTTTTTAATGGCGACACAGAATTTCCTATTGGACAAATAAGACGAGAACCAGTCTAGTGCAGTGCCAGATATGCCCACCCAGTGCCTTGATCAATAGTGATCAAAAGGCAGCACTTAAGTCCAGCAGCACAAGAATTGAACACATGCCTGCGTCTGCATTCATTAAAAGGTCATTGGTGACTTTGAGAAGGGCTGTTTCAGTGCTGTGGTGATTGGAACTTTTCAAAGGTATTATTGTTTTCCACAACAGCAAGAAGCTGCTTAGATACAAGTTTTTTGAGAACCTTGGAAATAAAAGGCAGTTTGGAGATTGGACGATAGTTGTCCAGGAGGGTGGGATCAAGCCCAGGTTTTTTTAGGACTGGCTGGACACAAGCAGTTTTAAAGTAATCTGGGATGCAGCCAGTAGACAGCGAGCTGTTCAAAATAGATGGCAAAAGGGGCGCAATACAATCCATAACGTCCAATAAAAACCTAGTTGGGATTTTGTCCAGAGGGCTGGAGGATACTCTCATAAGAGACATGATGTCTGCGAGTTCAGGCAGCGTAACAGCAGAAAAATTGCTTAAAGAATCCCTGAGCAGGTGATCCACATCTAAAAAGGCAGGATTGGGGGTGATATCAGATCTTATTAACTCCACCTTTCCAGCAAAGTGCAAAAGAAACTTTTCACAATCAGCAGGGGCACAAGGAGAGGCTGGGTTAACTAACTGATCCACAGTCTTAAATAGGAATCTGAGGTTGTGCTGATGGGCAGAAATAAGTGCAGAGAAATAACATGTTCTTGCATCCTTCACCATCCTATTGTAAAGAAATAATAACTCTTTCATGGCCACAAAGCTTTTACAGCTTCGAATACTGTTATTTAACCATTGGCTGTTTTTCTAGTCTTTGAGTTTGGTCTACTTTTCAGAGGAGCTGTGAGATCTAAGGTTGAAGAACACAGGGAGTTAAAAGAATCGACCAAATCGTTGGTGTTGGAGGAATCGGGAAACACATTGCCAGGAGAATTGAACAGTGTACAGAATTTTGGCCAGACACATGTTGTTGTAAGTTAAAAGAGTTAGAAATATTTAAAAAATCAGCAGCAAGGGCATTAGAAGAGTCATCAACATGAATATTCTATCATAATTTAAAACAAGACTGGATAAAAACTCCAGGGGGGCAAATATGACCAAGTTTAAACATGAGCACTTCAAAGGAGGAAAAATCATTGGACGCTTACGCTTTAAATGCTTCCTTTAAATAATAACAAGGCCACCACCACGATCACAGTCCCTTGGGCGGTTAAAGCAGTCATAATCTGGAGGGCACAATTCTGCTGTGATCACTAGGACGTAACCAGGATTCTGTTAAGAACACGAACTCTAAATCAGTCGAAGAGATAAAATCATTTAAAATAAACGTTTTGTTAGAGAGGGATCTCACATTGAGAAGATCCATCTTAAAAAGTCTGTGCTGGGTTAGCCAAGAGTAAATCTCTACTTTGAGCAGCTTGTCACTAAAGAATAAGGCAGTGTTGTAATTTTGTATATTCATTGAACGTAACAGAGTGACCAATGATAGAGGGTTTACAGGAAAATACTCGTGTCTTATTGGCTGACAACTCTGTCAATTCTTCACAGCAGTGACACAAACATCCTCTCATGCTGAGTTAAGAAAACGTAAATGTCTGGATGAGTTCTAAGTTACATGAACATGATCTGCGCAGAGCATAAGTTACCTGTACAGACACAGCTAACCTACTTTGGATTGCGCTGTAGCCAGCTGAACCGTTAGCTAGTCATTTTATTTTGCTAATTTAATGGTCTGCCTCGAAGAACGAGTGAGAGCCTCCGCTCAGTGACTGACCAGCAGGAGGAGAAACAACTGGCGAGCCAGAATATCTTCACATCGGACTCTCTGACTAACTGTCAGGATTTATTTCAACCAAACCAGAGTTGGTGATTGTTGGAACAGTTTTAGACTAACCAAGATGGTTTGGATGAGTTTGATTTTGTTCCTGTCGAGTCTGAATCAAAAGTGACGAGTAACGAGGCGATTAAGCTGCTCTTAGTTCGGTGAAAGAGAGAAACGTGAATTCAGGAGGTGTAACGTCATGGTTGTATTTTTCTGTTTAAAATAAAACAGGTGTAAAAATATTTCCTTTCTTTAGCTGCTGCTTACCGTGCGTGTGTGTGCGCACGTGTGTGTGGTACAATGAAATGTGCTGGACAACAAAACAGAGCAGCTCAGCAATAAGAGGACTAGTCATAAAATATAGAACAGCCTATGAGATAAAACATTTAAAAGATGATAAGGTTCACAGTCTCAAGGACACTGTACAGGGTAAAAAGCAGAGTAAAAAAGGGAGTAAAAAGCGTAGTGTCTGTCAGAGGCTCTAACGGGTTGCCTTTGTTAGAGGGACGTTTGAGGCATCTCCCAAAACTAGAGATTCTGCAGATTCCATAGACAGGCCCGCTACTAACACCTCCGTGGTAAATACGTTTTGTGGTGCACTGGATGTCTCATTTATGCATCCCCTGTTTGGCAACAGATCAGCATGGACAGTTTTGATTGGTAACTCAGCCATCAGTGGTAACAGTCCCCCTGAACTGTGATGACCTTATCTGTAGTGTGTAGCATATATGTAGATGTTGTGTTAGGGTTAGAAAGTAGTCTTTAGATAGTAATACAAGTTTTATGTTTGTTCATTCTGTCGCTGACCACCACAAAATATATTGCAAATTAAACAGCACACTAGTAAGTAGCAGAACTGTAGTCAGGAGCAGAAAAGTAGCTTGTATATCTTCAATTTCATTATTAATGTTAGTATCTGTTTTAACTTCTCAGGTTAACCAGAAACACGAGAGGACAGGCATCCAGCACAGCAAACAGCAGTAGTCATACAATGCAGAACAATTAAATAAATGAAATTTAGGCAGCAGTGTTTCAGGCAGAACAGCAGGGAGCCCTCAGCCTCAGCCCCAGATCCACAGGTCTGGGCTTAGCCCCGTTAATACAACCTAGACGGCAGACTGGCGAGGAGACAACACGGAGCTCTGGAAACACGTCTACTCCATCACTGCACACGAGCGCCCCTCTTCAGGAGATATTTTTACACCAATTTCCTTAATACACCATTTTACCATTACATATTTAAGTTGTATTGACGTAAACATTGAAACTCAAATTTAGGTTTTATTTCTACTGAAAAAAATTCAGTTACACAAACACAGAAATATACTCAGCCTTTACATTTGACTTAGCTTTGACTCATGTTTACTAAATGATGTGTACAAGAAAATAAGAAGTCGGTAAAAACAGACAATTACAGCAGTTTAATGTCAAGAAAACAAAACATCTTTGTGTTCAGCATAACACTGGAACTCTTGTTGTAATAATGTGTTTTTGTTACGTAGAGTGAATGCAAATTATTCATTATATTGAACAAGGTATTGACTACATGTCACATGAACATAAAAATATTAGTAGATATTTTTACAACCATTGTTTTAGTTAACTATCGAAAGATGTGCTAAGTGATAAGTGCACAATGTCTTGAACTAATTAGACTCAATACATTTTAGTAAAATGAACTCAAAAATCAAAACTTGCTGACTTAACATAAAAAAATGTCAAGCTGACATGGGATGAGTGTTTGTGTCAAGTGAACATAAGGTTTTTATGTCACTGTGACAGTCCTGAACATTTGTGTGGCTCTACACAAAAATGCTGTGTCATGAATGAATTGGGGTTTACAGAGTAAAATAAAAGTCAACATCTTGTGCTTCAAGTCAACTTTTCTCAATATTTATCCAACCCCACCAACTTTCCCTTGCCTGAACAAAGAGGTGAGCATGAAAGCTCCAGAAAGAGCTTCTTTTCTGAGGACCAGCCCTATAAACGGGATTCTGTTGACTGAGTGATGAAGTTACACCAGTGGTGTAACTCAGAATGAATACGCACAAACAGTCCTGAATTACATCCTCAGGAGGCTTTTACGCTTTATGCTCGCCTGAGACACTGTGACGCCACTTTTAGCACGCGCACCCTCGCGCCGGGGACACTGCGTCGGGCACAAACAAAGCTTTACAGTCCTCAATTACCTTCTCAGGAGCACATTGAATTGGCAATCCTGAACCTGTCTATGTCTATGAGGAAGCTATAGGATAACAAAAAACAATCCTTTTTTTTCTTTCCAGTTTTAAACAACCTGGGTCTAATTATCACATGGTCTTGAGTGAGTCCACTGAGACCTCAAACTGCTTTTTTAACAGCCTATAGCCAGCTAAAAAGCCGAGGTCTAAACAAACGTAGTAGACATTCAAGTTTTTACCTAAATAATTCATCATGACTATCTTTCACTCTGCAAAGCCACTTCTGGGTTCAGCCTTCTGGTCATCCTGGAAACTTAAAGTGTGAATCTCAAAGGTGTAAATGAGCTGAAATTGTTAGCAGCAGCAGAAGATCAGGCAGCATTTTTCTGCATTATTCTCATTGGGCCTCATGCATGAATCATTAAATTGTGCGCACGAACAATTTAAGAACGTTTGTGGTAGGTCACTGTCCAGTGTAATATCAGACTGCACCCCCGACAGAGAAACCTCTCCAAAATGTGCTCATCCATCTATCCATCTATCCATCATCCATCGTCTGTTGTTTCAACAGTAATAGTATGCCTGGCAGCAGACAGTCGCTTTTTGGTGTTAATTTTCAGATCAAACTTTTATTTTATTTTTTCCACTGAGTTCTTTCTTCTGCACATACAGTATTTATTGCATTGCATGCTTTGTGTATTTCTGGGCCAGTGACCCACTGCTCACACTTGAAAATAATATTAAGAATAAGAATACGATTTTTTTCTTAGCAAAACTTCATTAAATAAAGTTTATATCTCAGCAGAAGAAGTATTTTTTTCTTTTTGCTGCCCTTAGGTGGCATTTCCTTTCCTTTTTCTTGTTTGTTCTTTTGTCTGAGTTTAACATTACCTGTCAAATGTCAGTGGCTTGTTGGTTTGTGGCTTGCACACAGCACTTAAGTCTGCTGCCCTTATATGGGTTTATTGGGGCATTTCCATATGCTAATTGCAAATTTCCTGGCACACGGGTCCAATTTAAGATCAAACGCAATTCATCAACATACTCAGGTGGGTAAGAGCAAACTTGGCTTAATGCTTTGTGCAAGAACAAATATAAGAGAAAAATAAGAAAACATTCATGCATGAGGCCCATTATTGCTTTTATTCGTCACTCCATATATCATATATCTAAGGTTGTCCGTGTATAACCTCTAGCTGTATCTTGTATGAATGTTCCATGCCTGTCTCTTCTGCAGGGTCTCTTACAGGAGTGTAATGAGTTGGGGGCTGAGTACCTTTTCCAGACTGACAAACCCTACGATGTGAGCTATGATACTGGGGATAAGAGCATCCAGTGTGGCCGACATGTCGATGCCTTTAAACTTTGGCTCATGTGGAAGGCAAAGGTAATCATGTACAATATCAGTGTAACCCCAGTGTGATAAAGTTAAAATTCTTTTCACTCTTCCCGCTCTCATTCTGACTTTAAATCAGACTGATTCTAATCTTTGAGGAACCTTTCTGTTAATGCTGGAGACTTCCCTTCCCGGGGTTCTTCACTAAATCCATTCATTTTCTTTCCTTATATACCTCCAGACCAACTGCCTTAGTGGCTCATTTAACATAACTCTGGCAGGCTGTGGCTTGGCGGTAGAGCGGGTCGTCCACCAATCAGAAGGTCAGAAGTTCGATCCCAGCTTCCCCCAGCCCACATGTCAAAGTGTCTTTGGGCAAGACACTGAATCCCAAATTGCTCCCGAGTACTGTGCCTTCGGCGTGTGAATGAGTTAGTTTCTTTGGACTGATGAGCAGTTAGTTGCCATGTATATGAATTTACCCTTTACTCTGTGCACTAATGCAAGCTCACAAGCGTTACCAACTTATTTTGGATTTTGATGACTATTTGCATAACCCCCCATCCTGGTCCAGTTCCATGCAATCTGAAAAAGGCTGAAGCAGGGTGAATACATTGTTTACCGAAGGAATCACGTTAAGTTGAGGTTGGTTTCCGTGATGGCCAAATAAATCAGCTCGTCTTATTTCCTTTAAAATGTGTGTGCCACCATAGTCCAGGCTGACATCTCCTGGCAGGAGTCCAAACACACACAAATATACATAGAAATCACCCAGAACACACAGCTTTTATTAGGCGTTTTTGGACAGAGGAACTTTTTTTCGTAGTTCTAAGAACAGTTCATCAGAACACCAGAGTAGGTACTCTCCCCGCACAAGAGGAACATTAAAGTGTATGGTGATTGGTCAAACACGAGCCAATGCAGCACCGGCAACCGGCATTTTTTAAAAACCTGTGTAAAACATTAGCCATGTAAACAACAGCTCGTAACGGTAGTCTTAAAAATGGAAGAAAATATGGACAAATGGATCGACAGTGAAGTCCAGGCTTTATTGAGCCTAAATGCAATGGGGGAAATATAACGTGCAGAAGCGATGTTGCTATACCAACTGTCAGCTTACATTAGTTCAGCGTTCCTATTTGGCGGTGCTAATGCAAACAGAAAAAAGACCTTGAAGGTATGTAGTTATCCGGGCCTATTGTGTGTGCTTTTATTTTTTACTTTTCTCTTGCTGCTTTCTTACAATGCAGACGCTTTGCTGCTTGCTCTCCACTTTGCTTACATTCTTTTGCTGATATCCTTGTTTTTTCTGCTAAACATTATGGACAGCGGATCCTGGATATCACTGGGACTTTAATTTATGAAACACACAGAAGGCTACAACCATATTTTTGTAGCACTTATTACCTCTTCAGTACTGCGCAAGCGTGGCCTACAAACAACAAGGCCTTCTGTTTTGTCACTGTACCGAACTACAGTGACTGGAAACCTGAGATCAGCGAAGCTAGTTAGCAGCAAGATGCCCCCATTTTCCACAGACGACTTTCACAAACTCCAGAAAATTGCAGTGCTTGAAACGAAGATACACCGATTAGAAGTGAATTTGGAAGTAAATGGAATAATACCACTTTGCCACTGACTCAAAAGCAGTGGACAAGAGAATGCTAACACAAGGCTAACTAACACCAATAGAGTACTAAGAAACAGGAGGGTTGTTTGTCTGGCAATAAATCTGCATCCAGAAGTCATCTCTGGAACTCTCTTGGTGCAAAGCCTAAGAATCAGTAATTACCTTGGGAAATGGGAGGACGAGTGATAGCCACAGCCCAGCAGCCTGTGATTTGCGACTCTATTGGTTGGCCTGCACTACCATCCAGGCAGAGCGCCTCATCAGCCCCTGTGTTTAGTAGGACACAGCTGTGGACAGCTGCAGAAGGTAAAGTTAGCAACAAATCTCTCCAACAAGCAGGTGTACAACTTGAGAACAGATTTGCACCACTGCTGCAGGACCTTTCATCCTCACACAGCAGGTTAATCAGAATCAGAAATACTTCATTGATCCCCGAGGGGAAACTCTTTCGTTACAGCTGCTCACTGTCACGTCAGTGCACACAGGAAGAGAAGTACTAAGCAAATAAAAATATAATACACTATAATACAGGTAAGATAAATTAAGTACAAAGTGGATATAAGTATAAAAGCTAAAATAAGTCTAAGTACCAAAGTGGATTTAGAGGTTGATAAGTATGTATGCTATAATACAATGTAATAATATAAGTAATGAGTACTGTCAAGTTAAGTGTAGCTTATTAAAATGATGAGACGGAGGATATTGCACAGCAGTAATAGAAGTATGAATAAATATCAATAAATTAAACTGAAAAGAGTATATTGCACCGGAGTGTTAAACAGAGAATATTGCACAATTATTTTAAGTATTGCAGTGATGTTAATGATCCAATGTCCAGTTTAATGACTTAGGGTCATACAGACTGACACTTAGAGGGAGGAGTTAAAGAGTCTGATGGCCACAGGCAGGAATGACTTCCTGTGGTGCTCTGTGGTGCATTGTGGGGGGATGAGTCTTCCGCTGAAGGTGCTCCTTTGTTTGACCAGCGCGTCATGGAGCGGGTGGGAGACGCTGTCCAAGATGGCGTGTAGTTTGGCCAGCATCCTCCTCTCTGACACCACCGCCAGAGAGTCCAGCTCCACCCCCACAATGTCACCGGCCTTACAGATCAGTTTGTTGAGTCTGTTAACGTCCGCTACCCTCAGCCTGCTGCCCCAGCATGCAACAGCATACAGGATAGACCCTGGCCACCACAGACTCATAAAACATCTTCAGCATTGTCCGGCAGATGTTGAAGGACCTCAGCCTCCTCAGAAAATAGAGGCGGCTCTGGCCCTTCCTGTAAACAGCTTGAGTGTTCTTAGCCCAGTACAGTTTCTTGTCCATGTGTACTCCCAGGTACTTGTACTCCTGTACAATCTCCACACTGACACACAGGCTTTTAGCACCCCGGGGCAAACACCATCAGGACCTGCAGACTTTTTTGAGTGGAGTTTCATCAGCTGTCCTCTCACCTGGTCAGCAGTCAGGCACAAAGCAGAGGCTACAGGCGGGGGAGGGGGGGAGTCGTCAGTCTGGAGAGGGCCGTTAGCCTGAGAGCCAGTTGAGGGGGGAGTAGGACTCTCCCAGGAAGATGGAGGAGGGGGAGCAGTGGAGAATTGTAGAAGCTAAAGGCTACAAGGAAAGCTAAGGATTGGGCCGCAAACTCTGATTGTGGGTGATTTTGCAGTTAAAGATGTAAAAGGCATGAGCAACAAGAACACCAAAACATACTGCTTTCCCAAAGAGGGTACCATGTGCGTGGGTAAACAACGCTGAGGAGCGTGACAAAACGTCGTTATTTGACGCCCTGGGAATGAGAAATGGCTGGTTTATCAGTGGCCCCCTACCACTTGTCAGGAGAGGAGTTGATAGATTCAGCAGATTGTTAGCACTGAGCACCTGGCTTTCAACTGCATGCACCCTCCATTCACTGCACTTTATTGACAATTTCAAGGGCACACACTAGATTTTGTCAGAACAATTGGGCCTGTCAATTGGGATTGTCAACATTCAATACTATCAATACTAAACTTAAGGAGGATATAGTGAAGTATCTTAATTCATCCACCTGCTGTTTTGACGCCATGCCAACCAGCTTTTTCAAAAATGTTTTCAGTTGCTTAGAAATGGATATGCTGAAAATTGTCAGTGGCACATTCCTATCACGCATTTTAACAAAATCAACAGTTGTTAAGCCCCTTCTAAAGAAAGGCAAGGACAGACTGGAAAAGTGGGGGGGATTATCTGGCACAGTCCTCAGTTGGTTCAGATCATACCTTGAAGGCCGAGGCTATGTTGTATCCTCAAATCTAAATGAAAAACTCTGCTGTTCTCTTGTGCCTTTGATTGATTGGTTTCTCTGCTGCACTTTTGTTTCCTTTGTTGCATTTGAGAAAACGTACAACTTATTACTGCACTGTAACGGCACTGTAATTGTATTTTACTTCATTTTATTCTCTCTTAATTGATTTTATTCTAGTTTTTATTGCTTATTGTTTTTGAATGTCATTCTAATGCTTTTCTTTGCCTTTACTTTGAATTGCCTCTGTGTTTGAAATGTGCAATATAATAAAGCTGCTCTGCGGCTGTGTCTTGGTGGTAGAGCGGGTCGTCCATCAATCGGAAGGTCAGTGGTTCGATCCTGGCTTCCCCCAGTCCGCATGTGGAAGTGTTCTTGACCAAGAACCCCAAATTGCTCCTGAGGGCTGTGCCTTCGGTGTGTGTGACTGAGTCAGTTTCTTTGTTCTGATGAACAGTTGGCAGTGTGTGAATGTGATGTGAAGCGCTTTGAGTAGTCGGAAAGACTAGAAAGGTGCTATAGTTTGCAAAAAGCCCAAAGATCGGTCCATAAATGGCCAAAAGATGAACCTATAAAGAATTTTAACTGACTGTTATAACACCATAATATATTTTATTTACTGTATATTATCAATTTTAAAGGAATCTAGCAGACCATATTCACACACAGAGATGTTGAATTGGAGCCAAAACTCCATACAGCATCACAGATACTAATACATTATTGGGTGCTGCTTGGCTTTACAGTTTCTGTATTGTCTCAATCTGCCCCCCTTTGTAAGACTGTGTGATAAGATGTCTGTATGCCTGTTGAACTTTCTGTGTCTCTCTCTATCTTTGTGTCTGTCACTCACTCTCGCAGGGCTCCGAGGGTTTTGGATATCAGATCAACAAATGCTTAGAGAATGCTGAGTATCTGTACGATCAACTGCAGAGGAGGACAGACTTTGAACTGGTCTTCAAAAACAAAGTAAGGCTGGTTTTCAAGGGGGGGAAGATATTTATCTTTTTGATCACACTGTGTGCCATGTTGAAAGTATTGTTGTATCTTAAAAGAAAAATTCTCCACCTTGAAACAGTGTTTCAGTTGTGTCAGAGGTCTTGAAGAGGTGATTGACATATACTGTAGTCTAGACAATACAGTCTATCATTTAATAAAGAGTTGTTAAAGGGTTAAAAGACATCTAGACATCTAAAAACAGGGTACATTTGATGTAACAACAGTTATATGTGTCCCAGACATCTAAAAAGCTTTCACTTTTCAGCCCAATTTACCTCCAAATAGACTGCAGGATCAGAGTCAGCTTCATCCTGTCCGCTGCTCTGCCTGAGTGTGTGTGTGTGTGTGTGTGTGGCTCAGCCCCAACCGTCTCCACACTTCTTTTAGCGCTGTGCCAGCGCTGGAGATACATCTATGACCCAGGCAGAGCAGAGGAGAGAGACGGAGACAGCGATGTAACCTGCTCGCTTCATTTTTACACAGTCCCGCCCTCACAGCCTGCGCGCTGTCATTGGCTGGGGGCTACACACCACTGCCCAAAGGTTGACGCCCTGAAACATCCTGTGGTAGTTTAGGTGTTATCACTTCCTGGTTTATTTTGTAGTAGTCTCCTTCCCTTGTGTGTCTTATGTTTTTACTTCCTGTCTGTTTTCCCTCCAGTTTTGATTGTTGGTCCTCCCTTGATTGTTTGCATCCGTGTCTCGTTGTCTGGGTCTTTTCTTTGTTCAGTGTTGGATCATTGTTGTACATATGGTGTTGTTCCTGCCGAGCATTGAATGTAAGTTTGTGATGGATTCTTTGGTCTCCCGTGGACCTTGTTTGGATTTTGGATTTTGCCTGCTCCCTTGTGAACTGTGTTTTCCACCTCTGCCTGTTCATGCCTGCATTCCACCCCACGATAAACACGGTAGTCATCTGGCTACTTTACCCTGAGACCGCTTCCTCGTCATCTGCTTTAGGGTCCACACGCCTCTATACAGCACCCCTTACGACACATCCCCAACACTGCAAACGAATAAGAAACTAAGAACATACAGCCACACATTTCTAGTGGGTCATAAGTGATGATTGAGAGGGATTATTTTTGTATAAGTTTGTTTTTTAGGAGAATCCTACTATTTATTCTGCCTTTAAACCTGTACTAACATGTACAGAACATTCCGAGCACTATCGTATATTTTTGGTTCTAGTTTTTTGTTTTAGTTCAGTGTGTAGTTAAGATTTTAGTTATTTGTTTGTATTCTATTTTCTTATTTACCTCAGTGTTTCCTTATCTCTCTAAATCACTAATCAGTTCTTTCTGGGCATATTTGACCTTCGCCTCTCGCACAGCCAGAGCACAGTAACGTGTGTTTCTGGTACATCCCTCCCAGTCTGAGAAGCCTTCCACCTGGACCTGACAGAGACACAAGACTCCATCAGGTCAGTACAGAACATGACAGTGGTTCCTTGGGACTCATTCAGTAATGGTCAGGCTCCACTGCTTCAGACTAATTTTATATTAAATATTAAAAATGGAGACTGAAGAAATGAGGCTCATACTGTCGATGGTGATCTCCACTCTGTCTCGGCAGGTGGCTCCTCGGATCAAAGGCAGGATGATGGAGAAGGGCTCTGCTCTGATTGGCTATCAGCCTTTGGGAGCCAAAGTCAATTTCTTCCGGTGTGTGTTCTCCAATCCTGCCACACAGCAAGAGGACATCGACTTTCTGCTGGACGAGATCACCTGGCTGGGCCATGACCTGTGACCTGTGATATTACTGTTTGGTGTACTGTTCAGGCTTTTGAAAAGGACTTCCAGGCATGCTCTACAGCCTCTGCTTAACATTGCAGCTTTTGATCAATTTACAGCATTGCTGTCTTACAGCATAAAGGCTCCTTTATGCTGTAGGACAGCAATGCTAGTAATGCTAGCTAATAATGCTAGTTAATAAAAGGAGGCAATGTGGACTTATCATTTACACTCTCGCACTTAGTGTTTTCCTTCCAATCTACAAGCCCATCAGCTGTGTAAATTTAAGCTTTTAGGGTAATCTCAATCAGGTTAATATATCTAAGCCTATGTTTAATTGTATGTGTTAGTGTCCTTTTATATACCGTAAACCATTTTATTAGCTCACCTTGGTAATTGCTTTCTGGAAGGGGTCTTCACTGCTATACCTCCTATCCCTTTCAATTAAAGATCAGCAGCTGTCATTGTATAATGCTGATATGTTAAAATCTCTTGCTTTTATTCACGCCTTCGTAAGTACATATTTCAAAGAGTACAAACACAACAGCTGCAACATATCACTGGTTCAGGGTGCATATGCATATTCAGTGACTACAGCAAACTGTACAATAGAGACAATAAACTTGATACATTACATAGTGGGCAGCTGTGGGTGAGAAGAGCGGGTCCATCCCCAGCTCCTCCTGTCCACTTGTCCTCACTCAAGACACTGAACCCCAAATTGCTCGCTGCCATCAGTGTGCGTGTGAGAGAATGAGGGAAAAAAGACAACTACATAATTTGGTAAAGCGCTTCAGATGAAAAGCACTGTATCAATGCAGCCATTTGACTTACATTACACAACACTGAATAAAATTCATTTGTATTCAACTTCAAATATTACATTTATACAGATTAAACTAATGGAACATATCCAGTGCAACAGTGCAGTTCATGTTCACACTAGCATATTTACTGCATTCCCATTCACTGACATGCAAGCGCCTGTGGCACCACATTCCAAAACTTAAACCAGAGGCCTGTTCCAACAACATTTACTGCCTTTCAGTGAGTTCTGACTTTTTCCTACAAAAGCCTTTAGGTTTTGTCTTGTTAATTATTCAACTCTGAAGTTACAAGCTTTAGAAAAACAGGCAGAAAGGGAACCTAGAAGCACAAACATTTTATTCTGTGCATCAAGTGAAAGGATCAAAAACTAAACCACAGTTTGCTACTAAAATATCTTAAACCATGTTAAGAGCAAGGAAAACTTAGTTTTGACATAAAAAGCATTTATTGAAATATAGGATTACATTTTTAATTAATTTTAATATATTGATTCTTTAAAACCAGGTGTCCTGTAGAGTGTAGTCAGTGCTCAGTACCGTGGATTCCTTCCATTTCCACCTGGAAGAAGCAACAAACTATTAAAAAAATGCAAAGAAAGCCTGCTTTCATCTGTTAAGTCACTAATACATTAGGCAGGGAGTGAAAACAAACATTTGTACAATGTAATGAAACCTGGTAGCACTTTCCTCAATAAAAGCCACTGTGTAGGATCTGAAAGTGTGTGACGCCCTCTGGTGATAGCTGATGGAGGGAAATAAGGCACTGTTGCAGATGGCACCCCTCTTAAAAAAAAAACTAAATAAAAAAAACTAAATCAGGTGACTGACACCAAGTCAAGTTGCACTAGTCTGCTCATGAAGGCTTCATTTGTGCTTTCTGGTAGAAAGTATTGGATATGACTATCGGTGGATTCCAAAAGGAGCAGATACTGTCCTGTCGGGAACTTTGGTTATGCAGTAAATAGGTTAATATTTCGAGTTATGAAGAAACTACCTACACAAGCCAAACTGAAGAGATTAAAGTCGTCGGTTGGAATCAAAGCCTATATTTCTACAGCAAGCTGCACGATCAGCCATTCTGACACCAGTGAGGATAAAGCTTCCATTCTCACCTTTTGATTTCCCTGGTTTGCCATAATATCCGTTATCGTCTTCCTGGTGGCTGCTCTGCTTCTCTGTGCATATGGAGAGATGACACTGCTAAGTCTCTAGAGCTTTCAGTGTTTGTGTGTTGGGGGTACTAGTCAGTATTTAGGAACGTTTAAATTTAAACGTTATCAAAACCACACCTACACAGTCCTGAAGTTAATACAATTTGAAAATGCAGTTTCAGCTGACAGATTTTCTGGCTTAGGTTTCTCATTTTCATGCGTCCCAAAGCAGGTGTGTTCAAAATAACACTAAGGCGGCATTCAAATTTTCAAGCTCTGTTACTTTCTGTTGGGATGGATCATTAAAACCTGATACCTTTAAAATATTTTATTCTTGTTTTCAATGTTATTCTCTACTGATATGATTTACTTTACACCACATTCTAGGATTGAACTGATGAATTACACACAAAAAAGTATACATGTTATATTTATGATTTGATGTTGTATGACTGGGCATCAAATTACCAGTCTTGTACCCAAAATATAACTAGTGTAGACCAGGTTCGAATACAAGTTTAGTATGGAAAACAATTGCACGGATATTTAAGAAAAAAAAATTCAAATTGAGGTCTTGCAGGTATTTGATCATAAACCAAACTGAAATTTTGACCTGATGATATGCTGCATTTCCTACATCTATTCTCGATTACATGCATTACCTTGACCTCTGTTCCTCCACTGACAAGGCCTCTTCTGGTTTTTCTGCATGTGTCCATTCATGCAGAATCCTTTAGCCTTGCCATGGTTTGCTTTCTTCATATCTATGAGACAACAGTTAAAGAACTACACAAGTTTCTCCTCAAGAGGCAAAGGGCACAACACACATTCCATGTTTAATTAAGAAGCAGATCACCTGAATATTTAAAAGGCCGTTTTCTGCTTGGACCCATGCTGCTCTTCAACTCACATACACACTTCAGCTCCTGTAATTCAGTACACTGGATGCCACAGTCCACTAAATGTCCCTTTGACGGAGACACTTCAGCCATCTTCTGGTCAGCCATTGGGACACACAGTTGCTCGTTTCTCAGCTGACTGGCTTTGTTTCCACACGCTCCATCCTCTGCCTCCATATCAACTCCGTTTTGGAGAATCAGCTGGCCCATAGATGAGATTTTCTCACCTGCTGCAGAGTTCAAGAGGAGAGTTTCTTGCTGCTCAGGAGAGCCGGGACTTTTCTCCTGCTCATTTACAATGAGAGATTCCTGGTTTGGGCTTTGAATAGCCTCTGGTTCAGAAGACCTATTTTCGTCCACATCCTCTTCAGTGGAGTTAGATAAAAATAATTTACTTGGCAGGTGAGTCTGGGAAGCTACGGGATCCTTTTCTGAAGGTCCCCTTATTTCAGAGGCATCATTTTCACTCTCCATTTCTGGTTTCTTTGATGGACTTTGCTTCCCAGCTGGGGTACTGAAAATGAGCCAGCTGTCTGACATTGGAATAGAGTCAGAAGAGGAAAACCTGCGAGTCTGCCTCCTTTCTCTACTAGCTTTGACAATTAGGTCATCATTTTGGGTTGACAGTCTGCAATTTTCAGCTTCCTCTGTCATCTCAACGATTACTTCAGGCTCATACATGCTGTTCTGCAACAGCCACTCCTTAGTGGGGATAAAGGGGGCTAGAGACTCCACAGACCAAACAGACTCATTTTTTCTCGTCATCTGACAGCCATTTAAAGACATTTGATAGGGAATGATCTCTGTAGTGTCTTCATGTGGATTTGTCTCATTGCCATTTCCTTGCTCATTGTCAGGGAGCTTATGGGACTTGCTTAGGGAATGCAGCAGGTCATCTCTGTACGGTAGGCAATGCCTTAAAGAGCCAACCAATCCCACAGGCTCATTCTCTCTTCTGGACTCTGCCTTTTGCTCTTCATGAGCTACTCTCAGTTTGAGGATCTTGGAAAGGGTTTCACTGTCCTCAGAACTTAATATACCCTCAGCATCATCATTCGCATCAGCCACCACTGAAGCATTCTTGGTCTCATTTGGATTCTGGTCAACTGCCTTTTCATGCTCTACTTCAGTTTTATAAGACAGCAGCTGGTGGTCATTCTGAGGCAGAACCTTGTCTGCCATTTTCAGCATTGTTTCCTGTGGCATGCCATCTCCCCTACTCATCAGAATGTCAGGAACAGAGACACATCGCTCTTTGACAACATCATCCTCTTCTTGTGAAGAGCTACACACAGGAACCATGCTACCTGGAGAACTAACTGACCACATACTGCATTGACCGTTACTGCAAGGGGGAACAGTCTCCTGACCAACACTGTCTTTACAGCTCTTCTGTGTTTCTAGAGTTGCTCTGATAAATGACTTGACGGTCTTTGTTCCTGTAGGAAGTGGGATGTTGAAGCCGTGTTTTACTGCGCTACTTGTGCAGGTCCTGTTAACCTGTAAGTCATTTGCATTACTGGTGGGCAACGTATAGTTCTCAACCTCGGCAGAGCCTTGTATTTGGGAGCTGGAGCTTGAGGAGGATGGAGAAGTGGTTCCATGTCCAGAATCTGAGCTGATGAGTGGGCTTCCCTCACCATAATCACCTATGCCTCTCTGTGTGGGTTCTGTTTGGACCTCAGAGTTCACAGTTTCTCTAATCGGGAAAGTATGAGCCAGGCGAATTCTGCGGGTCTGGTTTGGGTTCTGGTAGGGTGCGCTGGGAGCGTGGACCTGGGGGTGGAGCAAGCGTCTGTAGTCAACTGGTTGGATGTGAGGGTAGGGCAGAATGTAGGCTGGAGCCTCCATATAG
Organism: Siniperca chuatsi; assembly: GCF_020085105.1. Classification (NCBI taxonomy): domain Eukaryota; kingdom Metazoa; phylum Chordata; class Actinopteri; order Centrarchiformes; family Sinipercidae; genus Siniperca; species Siniperca chuatsi. Next base: position 28,971,588 of record NC_058054.1, read on the forward strand.
GGGGGAGGAGGGAATGGGGGCATGACCATACCATAGCCTGAGGTAGAAAAATTTGGTCAAATGTACTGAGACGATGGTTCATGTTTTAAAATACTTGCAGTGTAATGAAGTCCAATAAGTACTACCTTACAATATCACACGTTACATATTTCAGGACTATTTCATTGGACAACAAAGGTTTGTACCGGTGTTCATGTAAGTGTGGCCACCCCTTGTATCATAATCTTAAGAAACTGTACCTAGTAAGTCACCTTGGGTAATAAAAAAAAAAAGTGAAATCACTGAAATGTCTACAACCTGAATTAAAATATATCTCCTCCAAAATTTAAAAAAAGAAAAAGTGACACAAGACTCACCCATGCCTGGGAAGCCAGCAAAGGGGTTATAGGAGAAGGGCATGGGCCATTGGTAGTGGAGGAAAGGGGGTGGAGGTGGAGCAGGGACGTAGAAGACAGGCCGGGCAGAGACGTGCTGTTGGGGATGGGATGAAGGTCCTGGGTCCTGGCTGGTGCCGTGCAGTCCTGGATTCTGCTGTCCAGAGTTTAGTATACCGCTGTTAGGGCGAGAGTGTAGGTTCCTGCCATTTGGTCCTGGATGAGCTGGTGACGGTCTGTTAACAGCTGCCATATTCAACCTACATGGAGGACTGTTAGTTGTGCACCACACTGTGAGGAGACATTTAAATCTAAACTTCAGCGTAGCAGAAATTCTGTTAATGTCTTGTGTTATTAAAGTGGATCATTTTATATCAAACAAACTTCCTGTTTTCACGCTACACCACAGCAAGGAATAATACTGAAAACAAAACATACTGCAAATTGTCACTACTATTCAACACATGCTAAAAGGAAACATTACACAATACACATTTTGACTGCAAAATGTAAGTTGTCCATCAGAAATGTTAACTGCACCCTCCACCGGTCCAACAATGTGGCAAATGTAATTTTATATTTCTTCATTTGAGGACAAGTGTCAGCTTTAAGTGTTCAGAGGATCAATAGTGCTAAATAATTAAATATCAGTTGGCTTGTGAGTTTTGCCCAATGGCTGTCACTCTCCAACTAGTTGATATAGTATCAACATCAGGAAAGAAATCGTGGCCCAGCCATTCAAGTTTTTAAAGTCACACTGTGACTTAAGTGAAGAAGCGAGTCAGACTCCTAAACACACATTTAAATAGCTTGAAGCTCTGATCTAACTTGACGAACAACAGTAAATCAAATAAAATGATAGCCAATCTGATGAACAAGAGTAAAACAGACAAAATTCAACAAAATCCTGAATTTAATCACTAAAGGGGGAACTGATTTTAAAAATTGCATTTAAAAAGCTCATCACCACCCAAAAATCAGGCTTCCAAATCATTCGTATGTGCTTTCCAGGTTGTCTGTTGTGATGAAAACAAAGTACAGTCGCTTTACCTTGTGGAGAACTTGGATATGAAAAACACAGAGCAACATACAAAGTGATTAAAAGTGAGCAACAGACACACCTGAGTTTAAGTAGCTGCTGATCAGACAAGCGTGTGCACCATCAGCTGATTGGGAGTTAGAAGCCACTCAGCAACACTGAGGCCTCCTGCAGGACTGAAGGTCAGTGTGCCATCAAAACACTAGATGGAGCCAAACTCCAGTCAGACAATAAGGGTGTCAACTAGCTGTTGCCGAAGCTACTATAGTTGTCAATATTCTATCAATCATGTTTCTGGATTACATCTGCACAGTTTTTCAATGTCATAGCTCCCCCACCTATTCAGTAAACCCACCTGTTACCAAAACTCTCCAGCCTCACTTTCATTAGAATAGCAAATGCAGCAGTGGGAACAAACTCACAGGAGAATATTTGGATCTAATGTGCTTTGCATGGAGAGTGCCACTGAAGTAATAATATATATTTTAGCTGCTTAACTGTAATGATAATAGACTTCATTTATATAGCTTTTTAAAAAAATTATTATAAGATTTTCAGTACATCACTTGAACAACACAGCCACGATTAACTTCACAAATACAAAAAAACAAATCATACGACTTCAACATTACTAATAAAATGCATATACACAGGGATAGAGGGTACACAATTACACCATCAGTCCACTACCCTTGAGGTACTCTAGTACAGGGTTCCAAATTCTGACAGAAATTTCAGTCTTTCTTATTAGAGAGCCATAACCTTTCTAAGTATGACACATTCATCACCTCTCTTATCCACATATCATATGTTGGTGCATAATCTGACTTCCACATAAGTAGAATAAGATTTCTTGCTACCTCTATTCCAAATGAAATGGCCTGAGTTTCATACGTATTTGCCATAGGTAACACACTCGTGGCACCTAAGACAGCGACTATTCAATTCAATTCAATTCAATTTTATTTATATAGCGCCAATTCATAACAGAAGTTATCTCATTGCACTTTTCCTACAGAACAGGTCTAGACCTTACTCTTTATAATATTAATTACAGAGACCCAACAAATCCCACCATAAGCAAGCACTTTGGCGACAGTGGCAAGGAAAAATTTCCTTTAAGAGGCAGAAACCTCGGGCAGAACCAGACTCAATGGTGGGAGGCACAATGTATGCCACGTAGAATTATTATTATTTATATATATATAGTAGAATAGTAATTATAGCGTTAATATGAACAAATTAGTAATAATAGGAATGATAGCTATAGGCAGAATAATGTCAGCATCAGAGCCAATAACAACAACTGTAGTAGCAGTTGTTGAGCAGGAACACGGGGGCAGCAGGTGGCCCACAACCACAGATTCAGACTCTGCAGCTCCGGAGGCAGAAATACCTGCTGATAGCGACAGAAGGAGAGAGGAGAGAAATGAGAAAGCACAGAACTATGGAAGAGAGAAGATGTTGAGTTAGTAACATGCAGTAATGGGACTAGTGGGTTAGGTTCTCAGTTCTTCTCCAAGGTTTTAGAGAAACATTCAAATACACAGAGAATGTGTCAATGACCCTCTCTTTGGAGTAGTATGGCCAATGAATTTTTAAAAATTGTATCAGATTATGTCTAGAGTCAATTCAGCATTTATGCACACTTTCAAGGCTTTCCTCCCAAGTCTCATTGTCTATCTGTTCGCCGAACTCGGTCTCCCAATTCTGCTTGAGTACACTTGTGTTAACAACAACAGTCTTTGTATTGCTTGATAAAAGTAAGAGACTGCCCCCTGACTAAGTTATTGATACTCTCGAGGGAGGCATGGCAACATACATTCTCAAAATTTGACAAATTTTCTCGAATTTGCAAGTATCTGAAGAAATTTGAAGCTGGAATGTTATATGCTCTCTGTAGCTGCTTAAACAACATAAATTGCCCATCAAGGTATAAAGTGCTTATATCCTTGATACCCTTAAGATTCCAAACTGTGAAAACTGAATCATTTAAGCCAGGGATGAATGCATGATTTTCGCATATTCGACTATCAATATAGGTATTTTGTGCTTTTATGAGTAATTTGATTTGCTGTAATGTAATTTTCCTGTTTTGGTGGGGCTGTTAAAGCAACTAAATGCAACTATTTTACCTTAAAAACAGTTTAAAAATCATTTTGATTGTGCACTGACTTGTAATAGGGAGAATGGCACCTCTTCCACTTCCACTCTGCCCCCCGAACGCCTGTTCTTAAGCTATGTAACTTGGATTGAGCGGGTACGATCTCCCGCGAGAAGTGCATAATGATTTATGGCACTACATCACACAACTAGCTATAAGAAGAAGCTAGCTCGGTATTCTCCGTACGGACATCATGGCAGAGGCAAAGAGACTGAAGAGGATGTTGACGGAGGAAGCTAAGAAGAGAAAAATCGAGAGTGACTAAGCAAGAGGCCAGACAAGAGTAAATCTCGGACTGGCTTTTAGTCGTTGGCGAAATAAAAGGCTTCAAGACAGACACCGAGCTGGCCTTCTTGCTGCTGGATTAGTAAGTAATATTAGCTGGCTTGCTATGTCTTGTGATGTTGCACTTGCTAGATGTTTGGCTGTGTTAGCAAATTTGTCGACTCGCTAGTTTTTGATCATAGGCCAAGTCAGCCCATTTTGACAGAGGTTTAGCCGCTAGCATGTTATAGCCAGACAATACCCTGTCAGTTGACATGGTTCTTTGGCTTCTGACGCCGTCTTTGAAAAAAAAAAACTCAATGCCAAAGCCATCATGACCAGGAGCTTTATTATTTGGAAAGGAAGCAATGGTGCTACTTATCTCCTTTAAAGTAATATCTTCATCCATGGCCTTCACAGCTTCTTTAGAAAGTTTTGGCAGATCTAAACTAGTGAAAAAATATTCACATCAACTCTACCTTGTGTTTGGTATACATCTGCATAAGAGTCTGCAAAACACTTTTTTGGGGGTCTGTTAAGATCATGCTATTTCTGGATTTAATACTATGAATGGCCCTTGAGGCCTGTGCCTGTCTTAACTGTCTGGCTCACTACCTATATAGTTTGTCTCCCAGTTCAAAGTACTTTTGTCGAACTTGTGTGAGTAACTTTCCAAAATTCTTTGAGATTATGGTGTTGAATTCATATCTGAGAGAAAGAATTTTGTTTAGCCTAGTTGTGGTTTGCCTGTCTTTATATGTAGTTTGTAAGGATGTCAACTCTTTTTCTATTTCAGATAGTCTGACCCGAGAACGTTTCTTTTCTCCTGCCTCATATGAAATTATATGGCCTCTAAGAACAGCTTTCAAGGATTCCCAAAGTATAGTCATTTACATCATCCTTATCATTAGTGCTCATTAATATTGAAATTTGCTTTGAGAGGAATGCACAAAATTCTGGATCATTTAACAGGGAGTTATTCAAACGCCAGGTATTGTCTCCCTTATCAATCTTTAATTTGAGACTCAAAAAAACATGGGCATGGTCTGATACAAGAATGTTGAGATAGATACACGAGGAGACAACGGATAGCAACCTTAAATCCATCAAAAAATGATCTATCCTGGAATAGTTTTGTGTAAAAACATCTACTAGATTATAGGATTGAATAAGAGAATTTAACGATGTACCCAGTTGGCTTGGTTGCTTATCTAATTTCGAATCTAAAAGGCAATTGTGATCCCTCCAATGATCACATTAGAGTCTGATAGACAGTAGGCGATTTGAGGGGGGACGAGGGGGGATGCCATCACCCTTGTTAGCAAAATGACCAAAATCCATCCCCCTTGTTAACCTGCTCAAAAGATGCTCTGTGCTTTGTCTCATAGTGGTGCTTCACATGGCCGCTTTTAATAATCACTACGGTCTCATATGAGACCTACTGGTTTTGAACTGCCAGTGGGAAGATTGAACATGTAAGAGTCTGTCCATTCTTGATTAAAAGCTCTGTTTCTGCTGTCTACTTTTCTCTTTTTAGAGCACGCCATGTGAAATGATTTCTCCGACTCATCTTGTCTCTACTCGACTCGCGGGCCGCTAAACCAGTGCCGTAAAGGCTATAAAAGCTGCGGCGGTTAAAATAGAAATGCTCCGTCAAGATTAGCAAATCGCCTACTGCTGATAGATCAGGTATAGTATTGAATTTCTTAAAGAAGTCAATCAAAATTCAGACCATATACGTTTACCAGTGTCACCGGTTTTGAATTGAGAGACCCACATACGTATACAGTATGTAAATGTATCTGCCGTTTTGATCAGAGATGGTTTGTGTGTGGATAAATAGTCCACACAAAAACCATCTTACTGCCTTTTTTAAAATTTGAGTATCTTGAAGGAAATACACATCCCCTCTCAGCGATTTCAGATGTGTAAAAACCTTTCTCCTTTTCATCTAACTATTCAGCCCTCTTATGTTCCAACTAATTTATCTGACTTTTCCATCACTATGTATACATGCATTAGCTGACATCTTAAAATCCTACTGTCATACTAACATACGTGTAACTGAGACTGAGCAACATGGATTGAAAATGAGAACATGTACGGAGACCCACCCACAGAATGAATATTTAAACCCATCACTCATCCTCAGAGCTAACCTCTCTCACTGAACCCTCTTAATGATACAATAAACATTGTATGAGTTTATGTTCTCTCTCCAAACCCACCACTCCTATATGATGAAGTAATAAACAGAAAACTGTCTTCACCATTGAACTGGAGAAAAGTCCAGTTTTCATAAAGTTGCCAAAAAAAAAAAGATCTCCACAACAGATAACTTTAAAAAGTCCCACTTGTCGTATCAAACAACAACAAACTTTAGACTGACTCTGATGGAAGCTACAGTGCTATAATATAGCAAAGCATAATCTATTACGGGCTATCTGCTTGCCTGCTTATTATAATGTCATTAGCTACCAGTTAGCCACGTTCTCCTTCAGAAACCGTTCCGCATCGGTTGTTGTTTGGAATGTGTCAGTGCAATCACCGACGATGACGATGAACCTGCTGGGGTTTCGAAATCTATACTTAATCTTCCTTTCCTTGCACTTCTCTTTGATCTAATCAAACTGGTGACGTTTTTGGAGAGTCGCGGAAGTCAGGTCTGGGAAGATGTGTGTCTGAAAGATACCAGCATAAAGTGCTTTACACTAGTACAAACGGGAAGAAATAAAAGCATGTATGACTTTATGTAAATCAGTAGGAGATAAGAATGATTTTGGTTTTTGATTTTTGGGATTTTCTTGAAATGAAAGAAGCATGTCTGGACAACATTCTTCACTTGAACCTTGAAACAGAGATCTGCATTAAAATTACTAAGAAGTAAGGATAACTTAAAATAACTCAACATTGACTTTTGGTTTCACATGGGACATGAACCCCAGTCTCCTGGGTGAAAGTCTTGTGTTTGACACATCCATCCACCCCATTCACCACCACTCCTCCTTTGATCCCATCATAATTACTGAGGCCACTAGAGGTCATGATAAATGTAACTGCCTCGTGGCTCCCTATTACGTGGGTTATATACGAATTATAGTGCATTACTTGTCGTAGGTATAATTACGAAAAGTGAATGAGTAGAGCCTCATCTATGTGTCATCCGCATAACAGTTGTGGGAGATACCATGGTTCTGAATTATCTGGTTGAGAGGAAGCATGTATTTTGAAAACAACAGAGGGCCAAGGATGGACCCATGAGGAACACCACAATTAGAATGAGCAACAAAGGAAAAGGCATTTGCTATAAAAACAGAGAAGGTTTTCTTAGAGAGGCATGAACGTAGCAGACGTAGAGCAGTTCCCTTAAGATCAACCCAGGTTTCTGAGTGATCAATTGTGTCGAAAGCAGCGCTCAATTCAAAAACCTGACTGAAAACTATCAAAAACATTATTTTTCTCCATCCAGATTAGGTTTTTTAGGTAACAGTTGCATAATTGCATGTTTGAAACGGTTAGGAAAATGTTAATTATTAATAGAATAAAATGACCAACAGTGGCGAATACCTCTTTTAAAAACTTAGTTGGGATAATGTCTAATACACAGGTAGAGGATTTAATTTGAGAAATGTATTTACCTAATGCTTAGACATGAATGGGATGAAACTGGGTAAGGTAAACAAGATTATTGTTGAAGGTGGGTAGAGTTTGTGGATCAGGTGAAATTTGAGACCGAATGCTCTCTATCTTCCCACTAAAATGAACAGTGAGTTTCTCTGTCCAATCATTATGAGGTTCAAGATCTGTACAGGATGGTCCACTGAGAACAGAGCTGATTACCTTAAAGAAGACTTCACGGTTATGAATACTTTTGGATATTATGTCTGAAAAATAATCGTAAATTTATTAATTAAATCAATATTTAATCAATATTTTATGCATTAGAAACTAAAACTAACCTACAAATATTTCAAACATTATTACATTTGCCAATTATTATTGTAAAGCACAACATTAACTAATAGCATGTGGCTACCAAATCCTAAAAGGGGGAAGCACATCACAACAATAAAAATATAAAAATAAATCAATACATGTAGCGTTACATTAGTTAAACAGTCCTGTGCTTAGCCAAGTACACTGTTAAGCTATGTGAAGCTATGTAATGCCCAGTTACTTCACCAGTCCATGGAGGGAAAGAAGATTGCTTTGAAGTCCTCCTTGTTAGCTGGCCATGTGGATGAGCCAGGCAGGAAATAATTTTGGTTCTGATTGGAGAAAAGTCCTTGCTGTGCAGTCCATTTATGCAGATGGAGGAACCGGTCGCTCAGTCTGTTGTTCTCCTCAAAGGTAGTTCTTAAAGTTAGCTGGCAGATTATGTGTAGTAGCTAGTGACACTAACTAAGTATTGTTGCAGAAATCTTACGCGGGCGCTGGTGCTGCTGTTGCAAGAGTACAGTTTTGCTGTGTGTCTGCAGCAGCGACGCCAGGGCCTGCGTAAGATTTCTGCACAGGTGGACAGCTGCTGCTGAGCAGCAGTGCTGTAGATGAAGCCAGGAGAAAAAGAGAGAACAATGGCCGCTGACCGTTTTATTAACCTGATGATATCATGGGTCAGACTGACCAATGGTAGCTGGAAGCTGGGCCCATGGGGGGAATTCACACCTCCATGTGAATACCTGGAGGATTGCGGGATGCTGAGTTCAATGGCTCTCCTTTGTTTACAGAACAAAAGAGCATGCAGTCTCCTAATAAATGGTCATTTAAAGTCCCACAAAAATATGAAGAAAGTCTACAATTTCTCTAAAGATATATCAAATTCATGCACTCTGTTCTTGTTATGCACACAGTTATTTTATTTTCTGTTTCAACTTTCACAAACATTCATTTGAGTATAGGAATTTTGTAGGTGAAAATGACTCTATTACTAATAATGTAAGCACTCATTTCATATGTTATTGACAGGATTTCATGTGTAACATGGATTATATGGATCTAGATTGTAAACCTTGGGTTATCATTTTTTAACATCCTTAAAATTTGATTACTAATGCCACAGAAAGTTTATTTTATTAGTCATGTTGTCCAGACAAGATAAACTTAGAAATTCAGAAAAACCTAGAAATATTTTCACCTTGCCTTTCAAGGCCTCCATATATAATAGGTAAATCTTTTTTTTTCAGTGGAGATTTACAGTACCCTCTAGGAGTCTTATGATGTCTAGTATGTTTGTGTTTGCTGTATTATCTAAATGTCAATATTGGCACTGTAAACATATTCAGAAGGAAAAAGATTGTACCTTCAATTTGACCTTTGGTAATGTGCATGAGCCAAGACAGAAACCAAACAAATAGTTTTACACCATGTGTAAAGGCATCTCATTGTAGATATATTATAGATATCTTCATCTCCTTTCTGCAAGTCTCTGGTGATTAAGGTAAATGGAGATTAAAAATTATATTTTAGTGTAGACCTGTTTGTATAATCAGAAATTTGATATGACTTTGAGAGGTGACGGGATTTTGGCTGTGAGGTCGTTAAACTGCAAACAGCTTGACACCTTTACCAACTCAGCAAACCTGTCACATATTATATCTCTGTGGGCGTAAGACAAGAGGTCATTGTTTGAAATTTTTGGCCATACATTGCACTGCTCACTACTTAGTTCTGCTTATTCTGATAGAGATTTTCTGATTTTGTCTTCATGAGATGTAAATACATAAAATGTAATTAAAATATCAGTGTGTGTTTGAGTGTTCATACCTAAATGTGCTTTTCAGTGTTAAAGGAGGTGTTTTGGATGTAAACCACTTCCTGCAGCCAAACAGAGAATTGGAAGTCAGTCACAATACTTGGTGACAGCGGCAGGAAAAAACTTTTTAACAGGTAGAAACCTCGGACAGAACCAGACTAAATGGTGGGCGGCCATCCGCCGCTGCCGTGCTAGGTTTTGAGAGAGAGAAAGAGAGAGAGGTTTTGAGAGAAATAGAGAGAGAGAGAGAAGGGAGTGGGGGCTTGGGAAGGGGGGGCACAATGCAAATACCACCTAGACTTTTTTAAATAATGTAATGTTAGTAGTAATATTAATATTAATAAAGTAATAATAATAGGAATGACAGTCATAGGAATAATAATGACAATAATAGTAACAGAGCCAATAACAACAACTGTAGTAGTAGTTGTCCAGCAGGAACACGGGGGCAGCAGGTGGGCCACAATCAAAGTCAGTCCAGTCTCTGCAGCTCTGGAGGTAGAAATACCTGCTGAAAGCGACAGAAGGAGAGTGGAGAGAAACCAGAAAGCACAAAACTGCGGGAGAGAGAAGATGTCAAGTTAGTAACATGCAGTAATGGGATAAAAATCCATACAGATGGAGAGGGAGAGAAGGAGAGAGGAAAGAGGTGCATCATGGGAAGGCCTATAGCAGCACAACTAAGGATCCATCCATCCATCCATCCATTTTCTGCTGCTTATGTGGGGTTGCGGTGGCAGTCCCTTTCTCAGATCCCAGACTTGGATCTCGATCCAAGGTTCGACAATCAGTCGGAGCCTCCTTTCCAGTACCCTGGCATAAGCTTTCACTGTGAGACTGAGCAGTTTGATAACGTGATAATTGGAGCACACCCTCCAGTCCCCCTTTTCAAAAATGGGAACCACCACCCCAGTCTACCATTCAGCAGGTACAGTCCACGACGTCCCTGTAAAATTTAGAATAGAATTTAAAATCCTTCTCCTCACCCACAAAGCTCTTAATGGTCTGGCACCATTGTATCTTAAAGATCTCATAATACCATATTATCCGACTAGAACACTGCGCTCCCAGGATGCAGGGTTACTTGTGGTTCCTAGAGTCTCCAAGAGTAGAATGGGAGCCAGAGCCTTCAGTTATCAAGCTCCTCTCCTGTGGAATCAGGTCCCAGTTTGGGTTCAGGAGGCAGACACCATCTCTACATTTAAGAGTAGGCTTAAGACTTTCCTCTTTGATAAAGCATATAATTGGCTTGGGTGAGTCCTGAACCATCCCTTAGTTATGCTGCTATAGGCCTAGACTGCCGGGAGACTTCCCATGATGCACTGAGCTCCTCTCTCCTTCTCTCCCTCTCCATCTATATGCATTTTTATCCCATTACTGCATGTTACTAACTCAACATCTTCTCTCTCCCGTAGTTTTGTGCTTTCTCGTTTCTCTCCTCTCTTTGGTTTAGTTCATATACCATCAGCCAGCTGCTCTTTACTTTGAGCAAACACACCAAACCCATAGTTGTAGAACAATGTGCGCAACAATTTGTCCAAGAGCCAATCATTTGTTTATCCCAAATAAACAGCTTTTTTGTCAGCCTTTGTTCCATATCAAGGAACTGATTCCATAACATATACATATCTTCCAGTGAGCCTCAAATGGTTCCAATCCATTGTCCCCCACTATAGCCAACTTTGGTGCATATTTGTGCACATCCATAAAATATCTTATAGCACTGATTCACACACAGAAATATTTCTAAGAATAATCAAAGTGTGGTCCCATGAGGACGAGCAGCTACAGTTCTGTTTACAGAAACACATCGCTCAGGTCAGCCTGCAAAGCTGTTTCTACACCCCCCTTTTCTATATTTTATGATATGAACATGCAGTTGCCACGGTTACTGTTGTCACTCAGCTGTGGAGAGAGTGACATTGTATGTTAGTGTGGTGCGGGGGGAGGGGTGGTTATAATGCCAGAGAGAGAAAGTTGGTGAGGGAATCATCACTTTCATTATATAATATTTGGAGTTAACACAGAGGATTAGTCATGCATCTCTCCATCAAAGCAGAACAGAAACTGTAGAGCAGCAGATTAACAAAAATCATGTTTACAATCACAATACAACCTTCATATTAATAAATTCCACATCATCTTCAGTGAGAATTCAGTTTTTCTCTCCTCTTTCTGTCTGTCTTTGTCTCTCTAAAACAGTGGCCTAGTCTGTGAAGCAGAGAGACCATTCAGATTCATCAAAGCTCCTTTCATATCCTGACAGCACATGCACAAACACACACACACACACAAACCAGTTTGCCTTTGAAGTGGACATGGCATTGTTAGCCAGTTTCGTGGCTCTGTGGTGCTTCTGGGTCATCTGTCCTCTCATTACAGTAATATTCTTTCCAGACAGGAGACAATGGAAAAGGACAAGAATGACTGGAGAAAGGAAGGACCATTAACAGGACCAAAAACAAGAGTATCGCAAGTTAAAGAATAATTCCAGTTAAAATTATTTTTTGGGAGGAAGTTGTCATACGCCAGAGTATTAGGGCCACTGTTGCAGAAAAAATCTGCGATTTCGAGAATAAAATTGAATATTTTCCGGAAAAATTTCCAGAATAAAGTTCTATACTGTATTATGAGAGATTTTAGTGTGCTGTTGTAGTAAACAGGAACACTGAGCACATAAATGAAGTCAAATTAACAAACAAATTAAACAAATTAATCAGAAAAAGATTAAAGCCCAATAGACTTTATGATTTTTGTATAGCTCATCCACACAAAGGTTAACTTCTCCAACAACTTTAATCCCGAAATATTACAACTTTTTTACAAATATTTCAACTAATTTGTAGTTTCCAATCCCAAAATGAGATAACCCTGATGACATCACTATGACATCATTGGGGTTATTTTCCCAGACAGAGCTGAGTACTAACAATGACAAGTAAACTGACCTTTGTGTGTACAATCTATGTATATATGGTGCAGTGAGGCAGCATGCTTTAATATATTACTTTATTTCAGTTTCAGTCCCTTCCAGATGTTCTCCAATACAGGCAATGGACTATGACTAATAGTTATCATATGTAATAACACACATTTTGGGGAAAATCAGCTGAAACCCAGATGATCAGGGAAAATAATGAAAACTATTTTTAAAAAGTACATGCATATTGTAGCACCCATCTAAAACCACCTTCATGCTGATATTATTTATTTGTTTCACACACCATTGGTTCACAGGCTGTCAAACTTTGATGATTTTCTTTCTTTTTTGTTTTGGACATGTGTTGTACATGTGTCAACCCACAACACCAACATTACAACAATGGATATGGACATGAATTTATATTTCACAGCTGGCAAAAGTCTAAAGTGGACTTCATGATTATTTCAGACAATGTGGAGTATAGAGAGGACAGTATGGTAACCAAAATCTGCAGGTCACTGGTTTGCCTCTGTTAGTTGGTGAGGTGAGTGTAGTATATTGTTTGATCATATTACTAGTTTTCAGAATGCATGTTATTTTAATCAGACTTCTTTGGGCATGCCATGTGTCCTGTATTATTGCGGTGCATATTTCACTATTTTAAAATCTACTGTTGCACTTTTGTGTATTGATGGATTATGCATCATCCCATAGTTGCTCTATCAATTGTATCTGATGAGGTTAAAGGGACAGTTCACCCTAAAATCAAAAATACACATTTCTCCTCTTACCTGTAGTGCTCTTTATCCATATAGATAGTTTTGGAGATATCGGCCGTAGAGATGTCTGCCTTTTTTTAATATAGTGGGACTATATGCCACTTGGCCACCACAAGCTTGTGGTGCTCAAAGCGCCAAAACAATATATTTGAAAAACTCAGCAGCAAAGTCTCTTTCTAGAAATCATGAGATAATCCACAGGTTTGTTGTGAGCAGGTTCATGTAGGAACGATCAGTAGAAAGAAAATAGTTCCTACATGTAACTGCTCACAACAAGGTCATTTTTTTTCACCCACATGCGACCACTCGGTTTCTTATAAGGTGTCTTTCAGGCAACATGTTTCATTACAGGATAGTGAAAGTCAGAGTCTCTGTCTGTGTCTGATAGTTACTCTGTGAAAGCAGGTTCTGAGAAACTGTCCCTTTTCTGTACCCCCACTCTGTGGCTGTGGGATGACAACAGAGAACAGACCTCACCCACCCAACCAAACGCTTTACAAACACACACTTATACAAGAGGACAGACAGGCAAGCAAAGAAACAACGTATACACATTAACAGCATGAACGTTCTGTGTTTGAATATTGGACACGGTTGTCTACTGTGTGTGTCGGAATGTGAAAGATGGCTGTAATAAAAATTGCTTTAACTGCTTTTAAAGCATTCACCTCACTAAGGTCTCTTTGAGGTCTACTTCTGGGGGCGTGTTTTCATGGAGTACACACGTGAGAATGTAGCCACAGGACTCGCAGATGTTACTTACCTTGGCTTTTGTTTGGTATTTCTTTAGTTTATTGTGCATTTTATTTCATCTGTATTAGGCAGTAGTGATTTGTATTTGGTATGTGGAATATCATTAAGCTTAAATTGTAAATACATGTTTTAAAGCCATCGTGGGTGTGTCTATGTGCCCTTCACTATTTAATGGTGCTGGTAGAGACTGCAGGGATACATGCCAGGTGAGAAAGCAGTGTGGGTTGTCAGAGAGAGAGGGTCAGGTTGGGTGTCACCTCTGCTGCTGGAATCTGCTGCACCTGGGAGATTGCTTTTGTTGTCCATCAGCCTGCTAAATGTTTGGTGAGGGTTGTGGAACGTTTTGCAAGTTGTGTATGTCACCACAAGTGATACATGAATCAAAATAAAAATCTAATTGAGATCTAAAACAACAAACATATATAGAAAGAGTACTTCTGTATTCTCCTGACCTCTAAAGGTCATGGGAACCATGAGACTTTGTTGTGTACCAGTGATCTCCACTTCGTCCCACTATTTTCTCATTTACTATGTTACTCATCATCTCAAGTAACTTGCTCTGTATTTCCAAGCTGGTGTACCCACCACCACCACCCCTTCATCTGCTGTTTAATGGCCAAATGTCCAATAAAGACCATCCAGAGTGTTGGCAGAGACACCAACAAACAGCCAGACAGTGTGTTACTTAAGGCCATCATCACTAGCCAACACCACTCATCAATGCAGTGGCACTGTTTTATAAAAGATTTATAATTGAATCTTAATTCTATTTATATGAAAGTCTGCATTATGTAAAGTCTTAATGTGAAATACATTAATGAGCTGTGCAATGAGATAACTTCTGTTATGAATTGACGCTATATAAATAAAATTGAATTCAACTGAATTAATTATTACCCTAAATCACAACACAGCATCCCATCCTCCCTCATAAAAATTTTGTAAAACCAATTACTACAATCCATCCTCCGGGAACCAAATTACATAGCCATCCATCTAACAGTTGTTGAGACATTTCACTCAAAACCATAAATGTCAGCCTCGAGGAAAAGTCAGTAGGATTCATCCTCTGGAAACCATACATGTCTGTACAAAATTTCATGGCAATCCCTTCAATGGTTGTTGAAATATTTCAGTCTGGATCAAAGTGGTGGCCCAACAGACCAAACAACATTACTGTCTGCCATGGCGCTAGCATGGCTAAAGAACAATATCTGTGGATAGCTAAAGAAAAATCTCCTTTTGAGTAATCCTGAAATTTGAAAATCAAATGAATGTTAATATGTGATTAGGAACTGTGAGCAAGAAGGAAAATTTGAGACATTGGTAAGTTATGAGTCTTTATTGATTAAATTATTTTCCATTAATAACATGACCAACTCACACAAAACATTTCTCCATCAGTAATGTGACAGCAGTTTCAAGTGACACACTTTAAAATGTTACAGCTGTTTCAGTATAGCCACACTCTGAAAGCTGATTATTTTATAACATTTTTTATGATATTGATGTAAAAGCTAAAAAGTAACATTGCGCTGGTCTCTTACGAATACCTGCCACTCAGTTTAGTTAGATGGAGCAATGACATTGCTGACAAAGTATAATAATTTAATGAAAAATTATGTGGCCTACGTTGATACTGTAGCTTGTATTAATGTTTAGTCATAAATTGATCCTTTAAATTCTTTCCAACATAACAGCTCTGTCTTACATGAGTCTTAAAGACAATGTCTAATGCACTGTGGTGATAGGCAGTTCAGCTGTCACAGTTTTTATAAAAAATGGAGTGACACTTACTGTAGAGCCACTGATAGAATGATTTGGCTATGACCACAATAATGCAGATGTGTCAGTAGGGTGCTGTCTAATTTTTGCAAAAGAATTTACCCAGAATGGATGGAAGCCCAACACAGAGAAAAAACAGACACATTTTCTATTTACACGCATTAATGTGGACATGGCCTCAGGCTGTACCATCAGCCAGTACTGGGTAAGACTGTCCTACCCAACATTCTGGGGCATTCCATAGCATTACTGTACCATCATGAGGTGATTATAAGTCTAAAAATGTACTTGCATAGAAATTTCAGTTGATGGGTGGTGGCCACAGTGTACAACTGTATAGTCACCACTGATAAATGTCACGTCCAAACTCAGTATGGTCACTTTGTCTCAAACTGACAAAGTCAGGCATCAGTAAAAACATTAGCTTTCACAATCCGAACAGCTGTCTGCAGCACAATTCACAACACAATGAAATGCATAGAAAGAAGTTTCAGAAACTTGATAAATGCTTTAATTTCAAACAAGGCAAATTACTGTTGATTGAAATTCTTATATTTATGAAATTATATTTATTTCTTATAATAACACAAAGAAGTTCTATTTTGGGTAGATTTTGTCTATGATATTGCAGACTGTCTTGGCACACATCAATAGACACTATAAATAAGAAAATAATTTACATTATTAGTTAGCATGGCCAGAGAAAATGGGAATAACATGTTATAGCCAAAATTAGGAGATCAGGGGCCAGAATTTCCATTGTTAGTAGTTGTGACAATTTCAGTAAATCACTAATCACTTGGGACCTATTTTAGCTGGGATAGATCAAAATTCTTAGGGTACCTTTGTCTGTGCTATTGTTATGCGTGCACAATCTATGACGCCATTTACACTTGGTGGATCAGATAGCTGTATGATTTTAAAAAAGCTAAGTGTAAATGCATTCAAGAGGCATTCAAGATTGACTGAAATCCTATTGTTCAAAGGAGGTTTGAGACGCATTATAAGCAGATGTTTAAAAGGTATAAATGCATCCATCTCTCCAAGACACATATGTAATCTTTACTCCTCCTATAGTATAACTAGGTCAGTAAGCAGTCTAGAACTAGCCACTCACTGTCTCCAAGGTATGTCCCGTCCTATCCCTTCCTCATAACAGCAGCTAAAAGTCCACTGAAGGACACTGAAATTAGACATTGTCCTCTGTTTCATTAAAGCATCAAGGAAAAATGGCTCCAGCAATTCCTGCACATATGATCAAATACAAGGCACACCAAGCTGATGCAGCGTTTATCTGATCCCTGATCAGTTCAACCACAGACAATCTGTGTGGGTGAGAGAATTGCGTGAGTCAGAGCTGTGAGGACGATAAAACATGCTTGTAGTTGCGCTGCATGTTAGGTTGGATGTGGGTGAGGGACATACATCCATGGTGAGAGAGTGGTGCGCGTCAAGATGGCTAGAGTTATAGGAAACATCTGAGAGATTCAGCCGTACATGTTTGAGCCTCAGTCAAACCCAGATGAGGATTCTGTAGGGTTCTTGGTTTACATCCAAGAACTGCACACTCTACCATGTTTGCTGTTCAAATTTTCACTACAATAACTTAGTGCAAACTCTCACATTCTGTACTGACAGGTCAGGTGGAGGTTTCAGGTTTCTTTGCCAGTGGCATTGCGATTGGCTTTTGAATTTGTGACGTACCAAATCTAGCTTGCCCGGAGTATGTTTGACTCAGATTTTAGGGAAGTGTACAGACATCTCCTCCTTCAGTAGAGGAATGTGAAAACACCTCTCTGGTGACAAACTTTGCACAGATACATGTCAGTAAAGTCAAGGTCTGACATTTTAGGAGACATAAACATAAGAAAAACACATTTTTGAGTGGAGGGGTACTTTAAATATGATCTAGATTTTATCCGGATACAAGACACTTGTGTAGATGTCTTTATGCTTTATTTCAAGATACATCCAGGTAGTCTATGTTGTAGAATGCATAAGCAGATGTGTTTTTATTCTACTTTTCAAGTTGATAGCGCATATTAGCCCTATTGACTAAGTAAAGACTGCATGTGGAGAACAAAAGGAGTAAGAAGGTATGGGGAAAGAGGGAAGGATGAGCAAAGGGGCAAAGACGCTATGAAGATAAAGGAGGGTTTATTTAAAGGAGGCGCGGACCCGACGGCCCTTCAGAGGCTGAGGAGGCCGGTAGTTGTCCACCATGCAGCATGGAGCATCTCCTTCTCCAGTGAAGAGGAGGCTGCGGAACTTGGTCATCTAATGAGGAAGGAGAAACAGAGAAAGGAGAAACAGAGAAAGATAATTAAGGTCTGATTTCCATAGACTGAGTCACATTAGCAGTAGCTAAAATGTAATGCAAATGCATCTGAATTAACTGAAATATCATGTGTTGTTTCTAACATAACTCCATCCTCAGCACAGCAAGATTTACCAAATGGCACCTGTCTCCTAGAAATTACGTTTGTATTGACAGCACAATGGATCTGCCTACATCAGTGGCACATTTGCCACCTTGTGTCGGGCTGTAGCCTTACGAGCTGTTCACTCATACAGATTCAAAAGTTGGGACAGTGATAGACTGCTATTTATTGTGAATGGGACCTGGCGTTGCAACCCGGTGCCACCCGGTGAGCTATAGCGCTTTAAAAGGCGCCCACCGCCACTACAGGGAAAAGTTGAGAAAAGCTCAACTTTATGCAGATGTCCTCTGACACGGCTAACAGACTCAACAAACTGATCCGTAAGGCCGGTGACATTGTGGGGGTGGAGCTGGACTCTCTGGCGGTGGTGTCAGAGAGGAGGATGCTGGCCAAACTACACGCCATCTTGGACAGCGTCTCCCACCCGCTCCATGACGTGCTGGTCAAACAAAGGAGCACCTTCAGCGGAAGACTCATCCCCCCACAATGCACCACAGAGCGCCACAGGAAGTCATTCCTGCCTGTGGCCATCAAACTCTTTAACTCCTCCCTCTAAGTGTCAGTCTGTATGACCCGAAGTCACTAAACTGGACAATGATCATTAACATCTCTGCAATACTTAATAATAATTGTGCAATATTCTGTGTTAATACTCCTGTGCAATATACTCTTTTCAGTTTAAAATTCCCTATTTATTGATATTGATATTTATTCATAGCTCTATTACTGCTGTGTAATATCCTCTGTCTCATTATAATATTAATAGCTACACTTAACTTGACAGTTCATGCACTATTACTTTATACTGGATTATTATCATCAACCGGTAAACCCACTTTGTACTTCACACTTATTTTATACTTATACCCACTTGGTACATAATTTATCTGACCTGTATTATAGTGTATTATATTTTTTGCTTACTACTTCTATTCCTGTGTGCACTGACGTGACAGTGAGCTGCTGTAACAAAAGAGTTTCCCCTCGGGGATCAATAAAGTATTTCTGATTCTGATTTTCAGGGGATTATACACTAATGAAAACATACTTATAAATATTATATTCCATTTCTGCCAATAGCTCCTCCTAAATGTTACACACTAGACCTTTAATGCAATCAGCTGCTCCAGTTTATCTTCGATCCAGTGTTGTACAGGGCAGCTACCTCACACCCTCTTTCTGTGGAGGTTATCTCCCATGTGCACATGGTGGTGCAAAACACAACCCTTCTGACACTGAAACTAGTCCCATATTGCACACAGTAGCATTAAGATGTATACGGAAGCTGTCCAACAATTGAAACAGCCTTCATTTCCCTCTGCAAAACAAGCCAAATCTCCGAACACTGAGTTACTGCAATCAATAGTACAGTACAGTTAGATGAGTGTAAAAGATCTGGCTATGTGTGTGTGAAACAACTAAAGCAGCACTGTGGCATCAACAACAACTCCTCTGGGAGCCATTTAGCTTTTTGCTAGCTGGTGAACTTGAATTTAATTTCCCTCAGCAGGCTCACTCAGCACTCAGTTCTCTGTCACAACAAAGTATATGTTTCACTGTACTTTAGTGTATCAGTGTATTCATTTCTACATTGCAGAAAGGATATATTTCTCTATAGAAGCACATCTTATAATCGTACATCTAGGCTTTATTTAGGGAGAGAAAAGTGAGCATTAAACCTTTAGAGGAAAAAGCCCATCACTCTATGTGGGTTTTATGTCTTGCTGCAAAAACCAATTGCCCTTCAGGGGCAAGTAAAAGTTGAAAGTTGAAGTTGAGTTTAGAATGCAAACTGTCCACTGTTGATACAGGCAGTCAGTGTAATCTAAGTGAAACACAAGACACTCAAGACTTAGACCCACCCTGCTCTAAAGCATGATATGGCTTCTTACACTCTTGACCGTGACAATGTTTGGACCAACGTTCTGGCTCCTTAAACCAGGCACAAACACTTCATGAGAAAATTGCTAAATCAAAGTCTAAAGTGTGTATGAGGCTATTCGAAAATACTGTAAAAAAGAGACTTATGAGGAAATAGCCAGCTCTCTTAATTCTGCAGTATTTGACTAGCTGTTTCTTTTGATTTCTCACACACCCTGAGGCACAACACTTCTTGCCTTTTATGTTTATATTTTTGAAACATTTTCAGCTTCCACTGGAGGATTCGGCAGCAGTCTCACCAGACTGATTTAAAAGCTGTACTGAAGCAGCATGTATATACCAGCAGGCACGCTGCCAAAAACAATTGTTCGTATTTAAGGCTGCCACAAATACACACAGGCTATTGTGTGCATGTTCACGAAACATCCATACCAATATGACCGTCCTAGCCATATTTAAATGAGGTCTAGAACATACTCTTTATAATATTATTTACAGAAACCCAACAATTCCCACCATGAGCAAGCACTTGGCAACAGTGGCAAGGAAAAACTTCCTTTAAGAGGCAGAAACCTCGGGCAGAACCAGACTCAGGGTGGGCGGCCATCTGCCGCTGCCCGTTAAATGTTTGGCTTTCAAACTAAAGTTCAATACTACATGTATTTGTTACTTTATTCTGTTATACAGCAGAGACCAATATTCCTATCTCAAAACAGCAATAGCTCAAACTAATGTCATCGTGGCCTCAAGTTGTCCAAGGGCTTTCTTTTCCTCTTATTTTCTTTTTACTGTTCTAGCCTTTGTATTGGGTTGCCCAAGAAAACGCTTCTGTTTACTCAAGACTTCACTCTACTTGAAGCTTTGGTTGTCATGTTTCATATGGAAGCTTATTAACAACAAAACTAACAACAACAAGCTATTATTCATCTGTTCAAGTCAAGAACAGACATTACTCAGAAACAGAATTGGAACAATACAACCTTAAGCACTCAATTCTTGTCTAACACATTTCAACAGTACATGTCATGCCCATATCTGGATGTTACTGTATATTAACATCTTTTTCAAAGATTAAAGTTTGAGATATTCTTGATTTTAACAATCCATAGTCATAGACAAATAGCTACAATGTTTGTTCACATACTTCCCTGCACACTGGAGGATAAGAAAATAACTGCAATATCTTCATTGAGAACTTGTGATATTTCACAACATTTAGAGACCAAAATATGTCGACACTAAAGAAGGTTATTATATTGTTTATGTTAAGATCCAAGCAAGAAAGGGGCAGTGAGACAAGCTCTATTAGTTTCTTGTATGCTTCTGACCTTACTTTGCAACCTGAGTACCTGCGTAGCATTGATTTCTGAGAACACAGCCAATGCTTAAAGAAGGTAGAATACACAGGATAGCTATCGTGCACAATGAGTTAAAAGCAAGTATATTAGTGCTCTAAGACTTTTTTACGAGAAACACACACACACACACCACAGGGGAACCTGCAGGTCCATCACGTCAGTTCGGAGTATTCATGAGATCACCAGTAAACAGAGATGGCTTATAATATTTTTGATAATGAGCAAATCCTTCTTACACTATTGTCCTTCAAATACGTAACTGATGACACTTTCATCTCTCCTCTCTTATTATGAAGCTGAAACTGCTTTCAGTTCAATTATGTTTTGGTTCAGTGTGTCCTGATTTTCTACGCAGGAGCTTTGTCTTATGTGTGTGTGTGTGTGTTTTCTTACTCATTTTGATTTTATGTAGGTAAAGTGAGTAATTATGTGAAGCAAGTTAAGTACTTGAGCAGGGCTGACGCTGATTGGCTCCTTGAGGACGATCCAGGTGACACTTTCCAACAGGGGGGGCGTGGTCAGAGAGCCATCATAGGTCCAATAATCCAGAGAACCAGGTAGAAGAGTCTTTGGGTCAAAGTTAGCAAAGGTGGTCTGCTTTCCCTGCAGGCGTCAGGGAAGGATGGATGAAAGAGAGAGAGTGAGGAAGGAAAGAAGAAGGAAGCAATTGTAACTCATTGTTAATCATGGCAATGGAGTTGTGGTTTCCCAAGTTTATACATTTCTGTTCATAGACAGTATGAGCACATCTGTATTCAGCAATGCTGTGTTTTGGGAATTCTGGGACAGTTGTTTTTACCTTGGTCTTAATAGCATCCAAGGCATCCAGAACTTTCTGAAGTCTGGGGTTGGCAGCACCAATCTGGAGCACAACACACGCAATTTAATTTAATGAATACTTAAAGCACCTTCCCACAGTGCAGTCACAGACTGATGATTTGTTAGTGATGAATCACTGATGACACACCTTGAGAAAGACCCCGATTACGGCGAGCCCATCAGGCTGGCTGGCTGCCTCGCCAAAGCTAGGGTACTTAGTGTTCCAGTGCACCAGGTGAAGCTAACAAGAAGAAGAGGCAAAGTTTGACTGTTAAGGCACATGCTGCAGACAGTGTGTCATCTTACCCAAAACTTAACGAGCAATTGTGTGGATATTTTACAAATAAAGAGACAGCCAATTGCAATTGTTTTCAAGCTTCTCCTGTGTTCTGCAAGTCTTTGTGCACAATTATGAAAGATCCAAAAATGCGGGGTGGGGGGAGAGAACGAAGGGGGAGGTGCATCTGTGATAATGTGAGGTAATGTGGTAATTCTGACTGACTTCCTTCTGATTTGCTTTTTAATCTCCTCATGGCAGAGCCACAGGATCAGGGTTCTGGACATACTGAGGTCATGAGTCCCCCAACACCAAAGAAAACTGTTCAGATGTTCAGTTAACGGTTTTAGCTGTTTATCTGTAAATTCTGTTTCCCTACATGAAGATCCAAATGCTGTTAAAAGCCTCTTCACACTGCAGGGAATTCAATTCTGGTGGGGAAATACTGAACCGGTTATTTATTTGTTTGTTGGTTGGCTTAAAAATTGTTACATTTGAATATATTGGAATCAACCAATTAATTACTAATTGTAATTTTAAATTGTGGAATGTAAACCCCCAAATTCCCAGAAACAATACAGAGTGAATGACTTCAGTGTCTTTAGTGGTAGCTGCGCACCTGCCTCACAGTCCTCTTCCCAATCCCCTGTGATACTGAAAAATACTGCATATGAAAAACTAAAAGAACCATTATAAACAGATGTTACTTTTAAATTTTTTACCTAAGCCTCTTGATGAAGACAGGATAATATCACCATTAAAATCACACATCCTATCTGTTAATTCCATAACATGCAACACAGAGTTGAGGATCTGTTACTGTATGTGGTAGTAGCATCTTTTAATCCCCATTCAGGTAACGCCAGGAGCTCCAGTAGCTTGAGTACCTCACAGGGGAACTTGATGCCATTGACAGTGTGCTCGGAGCCTCTATCATCACTGGCTCCCCAGTGAAAATGAAACTGCTTCAAACGATACACTCCAGAAATAGGACCTCCAGTCAGGACTGGTTAGAACAAAACAACAGAATCATTAGAGACGCACTCAGGAAAAGACAGATTTAACATCAACAATTAAGTAAATCTATGCTCGTCAGTAACCTGCACTTATCAAACATTCAGTAATAACATGTTGGGACTTTGGTATATATTCCTATTACTTCCACTTGTCTATATTCCATTTTAATGCTTTGTTTATATTTCATTTCAAATGTACATTCTCCTTTTTTATTCTACTGTTAAGTTTCGCTGCTGTGGTCTCGTTCCTTCAAAGAAATCAGCATGGTTTCATTAGTTCTCTCAGTCAGAGAGAGTCATTTTCTTTCTTTTACCCACAGAACACAGAGAACCATGTTCTGTGAAACTTTACTTTCAAGAGAGCCTTGTCCACCACTGTGACATCTCTTTAAAAAGGGGCACTCCACCAAATTTTACACACAAAGGTCAGTTGTCAGTAAAGGTTAATAACAGAAAGCCTGCGTTACAAACTGGAGGTGTGGGTGCTTACCAGTCAGACACTCTTGAGTCGCATCATGGGAAATGTAGCATCCAGGCTTTTTGGAGCTTGACCCATATTAGGGTTACTCGGGATATCTCAACTTTAACTGTTCTGTCTCTTGTGATTACCCCGACTGTATGAAAGTGCAGTACTAAATCACTGAAGTATCTCTTTAATTGGATTTTCACTTGAAGGTAGTTTCAGTCTCGCCTTTCTTTGTCTGTCCTGTTCTAAAGGTCATTCATGGCTCATGCTGCCGCTTTAAATGATAAGGGGTGGGGTGATATTTGGTGCCATGATAAACTCAGAGAAACTTTATGTTTCATAAAGAATAAAAAATGGAAGTTATGTCATTTTTTGAATTCATGTTGATATGCTTTTTATAATTTGCACTGCTGGATGAATGTTGAATAAGCAGTGTGAGTGCAGCAGAGCGAGGTGGTGCAGACGCCCTGTTGACCCCCAGATAATGAAACAAGGTTGATCAGGGTTATCTTAGCGCTGACATCTTTAAACGCTCTTATCTGCTGCAGTGCATACAGCAGGGGTGGAGGCATAAACATGACAGATAAAGTTTACAAATACCTACTGGAAATATATCTATCTACCCATTTCTTTCATTATTTAGGGCCACACTTTAAAAACAATGTAATACATTTCAGAAATTCTGTAATAATTATATTATATGATATTAATATTAATAATAATACAGAATTCTGGCTCTGGAGTCTAGCTTTTTCTGACCTTTTTTAATACTTTATATTATATTATATTATATTATATTATATTATATTATATTATATTATATTATATTATGTAAATATTTTACTGATGCAGCAAAAACAATTTTGGTGCAGGGGTTGTACAGCTGTACAAAAAATCGAAATACTAGGACAACTAGCTAATCTTACAGACGTGCGTGAGTAAATGAATAAATGTCAACACTAGGAGCTGAGCTGGGCTTACTGGAACTATCTGTGTCATCCACAAAGTCCACCTGGAAGGAGTGTCCGTTGTTGAGAATGCCCATGGCATTGGAGGGGTCATACTTGACTTTCAGAGCCTTCAGTGTGGAGTCATATTGGGCCTCCTTAGGGACAATGTTGATGGGAGACTGTCTGGGCCCATCGGCTACAGGAAACTCTTCTCCCCATTTGTCAGGTCCTACAAATACATATTCAAATAATAAATAAGTATATGTCAATACCACACTCAGTGCTTTGTCCTGTTCTATTATGTTCTGTGGAGCCCTTCCACACCAACCTCTTCAAAGTAACTCCACTCCATTTATGACTAACAAAATCATTCTCCTTTCTTTTCCTCACTTCTGTTGTGATCCTTGCTTTATCAGGCAGTGGTGTAGAAAGAAGTATTCGGATACTTCACGTGGTTCAACGGTTGAAAAATAATAATCCATTGATAGTAAAGGATCTACTAGATTTTACTTAGCAGCAGTGTGATATTCAGATAACTGACTTAAATAAAAGCAGCAATACCACAGTGCGGAAGTAAGTAAAAGCACAGAAGCATTTTCACAAAGATGTACCAAACCTGTATCAGAAGTTAAAGAGGTCAATTCAGCATGACATTACTACTGCATTACTGTTAGGCAGTATTCAAAAATGGAAAAGGGAAAGTCAAATAGAAGTACTCAAGTGAAGTACAAGTACCTCACAACTGGGTAAAGTATTAATAAGTATTACTAATAAATGTACCTTAAATGTAACCACTGATAGCAAGAAACATGATCCTATCCTCTCCTCTTCCTCTCATGTTGCCTTATTAGAAGCTATTTTCAGATCCTTCACGATACCTCAGTTCAATGATTATAATCCATAATCCATTACTAGTAAAGTTCCACATTTACAAATGTAGGCTACCATTGTTTTCTTAGCAGTAAAATGAACAAAAGTAACGATCAGTTACTGATGAATCAGTCCCGATGCTGGTCTTCAAAGCACCTTTTCGAAGTTTGCCCCGTGTCTGCAGCTGCTGAGCTGACTGCTCGGCGTGTCCCTGACGTGTGAAATGGAAATGTTCTGTTAACTGAAACTAGCCTTCTGTGGTAATGGTGTTATTTCAGTAATGACGTTGTTAATGAGGAATGGCAAATTCTACTGTCTGCAGTGAAGCAGCTGAGGTTCAGAGTGGGAGCATGTGGACCTGTCACAGAGAAAGGCTGGATGCTGGATGCTGGATGCTGTGCCATCCTCACCGTTACTCGGTCCGTATCCCCATCCATGAGCCATGGCTGCTCCCGCTGCGTGCTATCCTGTCAACACAAAAGAACAATCAGTCCAAGTCCGTCTGCAGGTCGAGAAGCGGCCGGAGCTGCGGATGATGATCTGGTGACAGACGCGCCGCTGCTGGGCTTTATATAGGCTCTCTCCGTCCCCACACCGGTGGGTTTGGCTTCCCGGTCCTTCAGCGGGCCCAGGGTGGCCATCCAGAGCTGTGCGCTGCTGCCCGGCCCTCCACGCCTCCTTTGTTCGGAATACTCAGATGCAGATTGTTGGAGAGATGCGATGAGGATTTTTATCCCCGAGTCTCTCATCTTCTAGCAGAGATGGATTAGTCCCCGATGCGCGCACATCATCCGCACACATCCCCCATGTCCAGCTGTGTTCCAGGATCAGTCCAGGTTCAGCGTTTGGAGCAGCGGATTTCATCGCAATATCCTCAAGTCCACATTTTCTTTTCGAGTCTCGCCAGCCTTCATTGATCTTGGTTATCCAGGTCCTGGCGTACTGCGTTATGAAGGCGGCAGAGCATGTTCATGCCTGGGGATCTGTGCAGGGCCGGACTGAGCCTTTTTGTGGCCTGAAGCAGGACCCCCCAACCCACCCCCAAGCCCCACTCTCAGTGTCCGAACCGTTTCACTGATCATTCATCATGTTTCCCTGTAAAAAACACGCACATAGCCTGCCTAAGTAAGGCTTCAGAGTCCAACACCAGGCCTACACCCCTTCTTTTCAGTAACTCCACCTGGTCAAACCACACAGGAGGCAGCATCGTGCACTTACCTAGTCTTTCCAGTGATAGTTCCTCCGATGTCTGTTGTGGATGAACATACATAACTACATATCTTTGTTGCCTCAAAGTCATCAAAGTAAGACCTTTTCTTTGGTATCCAGCTGTCCAGTTGACTGTATCCATGGTAACAGAACAGGAACTGCTAGCAGGTTACAGAATGTGGCACGGCAGTCATGCAGATTTGCCGACATGTAACAGCGTTAGGCTAAAAAACGGCACTCAGATGTAGCAGGTGGAACAAATAAGAGAAAGAAGCTAGAAAAGTCCAAATCTATCTGTTTTATATGTATGTATTTACACTATTAATTATTTACAGTAGGCAAATAATGCTTACTCAACACGTTTTTTTCTGTCACTGAAAAACTCTCCTTGACACTCTCCTGTCCATTCACGTACAGACGTTTGCCTGTTGCCAACCAATTTAATATAATTTCTAACAATACAATTACCATTACCAATACCAAAACTGTTGTAGAGCATTTATAGAAGCACTCATTTACCAAATGATGCCATTTCTGAGTAGCCTTTAAAATAACAATAGGCTTATATGCCATGCCTAGCTAAGACGTGAAGGGTTCAAATGATTTTTTATTGTAACAAATAAACTGAGGACTTCACACCTTTATCTCGCTCGTTTCTTCTTTGCCTTGAGCTGGCTATTTTTCCGTTACTCCAATGGGAATTTGGGATTGAAAGAAGAAATTAAGCCACAAATATTTTTTCTAAATTGTCAGCACTCTCAAATTCCAAAACTTGCCGTTGAGCTGTTGAGGCTTTGAAACTCCAACAGTTGGTTTTCAATACACCGACAGTAAACTAGAGGAATTTTTGGAATTGGGGGCACTTTTGGATGCCATAATCAGAAATTGTATCCTTCATGTGTCGAGGAAGATCAACAGAGCTTCATGAACCAGCCTGCTTCACAGTCACTTCAAGACTTCAGACTACAAACAAGTAGATGCATCTTATTGACACTCCTATTGTTGCGATACCTAATTCAGCATTAAAGTTGCTGATAATGACTTGTTGGATTAGAGTGAGACAACAAAATGCAGTTCAGCATCTGACCAGAAGTGCAGAGTAATGGACATATGTATAGAAGTATATATAAATAACAGTAAGGGGTAGATATTAATATGCTAAGATATATATATACAGTACATATATGAACAGTATGAACATGTGCAGTAGTTAGAGTAGACAGTACAGGTGTAAGTGTAAGTATAAAACATATAGTGCAGGTGTAAGTACAAGTAATACTATCACTGTGGTCCTGGTTGTCCCTGTCAAAGCGTGCATGGCCTGCGTGCCTTGCCACATGCGTCCGGGGTCGGAGTTGTTGTTGAAGTGCTCCTCGATCCTTAGCTGGTGGCTGTGCTTGGCCCTCCTGATGCCCCTCTTCAGGCTAGCCCTGGATGAACTGTAGGCCTGAGCATCACCTGATCTGAAAGCGGCGTCACGTGCCTTCAGCAGGAGGCGGACCTCTCTGTTCATCCACGGCTTCTGATTTGGGAATGTTGTAATCGGTTTGAGGGTGGTGACACTGTTGATGTTGGTGTTGATAGAGTCAGTTATATTACTGAAGTATAAATTAGCTGCTAATCAGCTACATTTTGACGGCAAGGAGCCATCAGCTTCATGTTCTCTTTTCATCACACACGTGCAGGTTTGTTCAAAGCCACTCTGGGTGGGATGTGAAAACTCATTTCTTGGCTCC
The DNA here is from genome assembly GCF_020085105.1 of Siniperca chuatsi. NCBI lineage: Eukaryota > Metazoa > Chordata > Actinopteri > Centrarchiformes > Sinipercidae > Siniperca > Siniperca chuatsi. The sequence goes on from NC_058054.1 coordinate 29,000,444, forward strand.
CATCTGGTGGTAGCACCAAGAGTGTCAGTGGCAGAGGGCAATGCACACATCTGACACACAATGGTTGAAGGTAACATAAACTGCACCAGTTTTTACAGACATTGTTTCAATGTACTACAAACACAAACGTATGCCATCAGAATGATTGGAAGGATGTGACAATCACATTAAGGTTCTAGTAACCATAATGTGTGTTCTCTGGTTTGATTTTCAACAGCATACCTCCTCAGTGCAATTTCAGCTGCATCCCCACATAGTAGTGATTTAACTAAGATAACGAAAATTAAACAGGATATCACTGTAAACCAATGGCTGCCTGGAAGGCCCCAAAAAAATTCGACTCTTATAGGGGAATGGTAAATGGACTGTACTTTTATAGCGCCGTTCTAGCCTTCCGACCACGCAAAGCGCATCACATCCCCACTTGATAGCAGCCACTGAGGGAGAGGAGAGGAGCTGTAATCCATTTTCCTTCAGTCTGGTTAAAACAGCAAGCTTTTCGTGTATAGGCTTCGTTCTTTTCCCTTGAATATACAGCACAGGTCTAGAGAGTTGAATCCTTTGCTGTGCACCTTTTCCACAGCCCTGCGATAGCCATCTTTGGGCCTAAATGAACATTACATACAGCTTTCATTTTGTAGGCACTACATATCTGGAACAAACTCCCAGAAAACAACTCTAATTTCCATCAAATCGAGCCTTAAAACGTTTCTGTTTGCCACTGCATTTTATTTTTGATCTGTTTTAGCTTATTTCTATCTTCTATTTTAAATCTATTTAAATCTTTCTATATTGCCTTGTTTCTTTTATATCTGTTCTGAAATTGTAAAGTAAAGCATGTTGAATTGCATTGTTGCTGAAAGGTGCTCATCATCCAATCTGGTATTATTTATAGACATCATGTATGTACATGCATGTCTAATAATATCAACAACAATAACATAGACATAATATTCACCTGGTTTATCTTACTGTAAATGGACCATCACAGTCAGTCAGTACACCAGTTGTTTGCTGCCACCTTGTGGCTCAGTAAGAGATAGCTGATGATCTAACACAGATCAGAGCCGGGTATAGTAGGCCAGGAATTAAGTATACAGATGTACATCAAGTCAGTTTATTGACTCAGATCTCCAATACTTCTTGCTCTGGAGACTGCGTGTCTTTGACCTTGTCTTCAGCAGGGTGAGCAGGGGAACGGTTTCCATTCATCAGGAAGCCAAACTTGGATTCACTCTGACATCTCTACACTGTGATTAAAATAGGAACCCATATGGATGAGAAATAATTTATCTTTAAGTATCATCATATATTGGTTGCATATCAAATACATTGCCAGTACTAACTGATGTCTAATGTAAGACCACATGCATGCAAACTGTACACAGCGGCTCAGGAAAGAAACAGCAGTCACTGATGCAGAAAGACGCCAACAGATGTGTTTTCAGCTTGAGTATACTGTCTTATTTGACCAGGGGCAGCTCTACTTCTGTACAAGAGAAGCTGCTGAAACATTTGCACAGTCTGAGTGATAACAGGTTGTCGTAGATGGAGAAAGATGGTAACTGCTGGCTCTGTTCAAAGATGGTCTCGGGTGTCGGATGTGAATGCCATCCTTGATCTTTCTCCGGTCGTCCACTGACTCCTGGTCGATGACCTTTGACCTCTTCCCAGTGGATGCTGGGAGTGGATTTAGTCTGGTGACATAATGAACCACTCCAGTCTTCCTCTCGGGGGGGTCCTGTCTTTAGGGAGTACCAGCAGAGATCTTAAGGTGTTGAATGGTTTGTGGGAAGTGCTGACTGTTTGTGACTTGGGATTCTCCTGGTGGTCCCTGTTGATTTACCAGCATCTGTCCCGGATTGAGGCCAGGACAGGATTTTCATCATCCACTCGGGGCACCCGATGGCCATGAGTTCTCCCTGGACCTGCTGGAGGAACGTCTTGTCAGGCCTGAGCAGCAAACAGTGCTCCCCCAGCAGAGCAGCAGAGCTGTTAAATACAGGAACTGGCCAATCAGACTGCACAAAGTGCCTGCCACGTCTTGGGGGGGACTGGGATTTCTTGTTGAGAGATTTGTTTATTTCTTTAGAATATATTAGTTTCCAGGTACTTTTGCTTCAGTTAGTTATTTAAATATGTAATCTGATGAGACAAATTGTCCTGTGTTGTTGTATTTATGGTTTAGTTGGTAGTGTTTTTCTTTTGTTTGACCCCTTTTGTTTCTAAAATGGTCTGATCACGTTCAGTTTGTCAGGTGAGTTTTGTCTTATCATAGTTCTGTTTTGTTGACCTCTTTTATTGCTCATTGTTTTCTTCCCCTTTGGGTAAATAAAACCTTCTTTTTGAAATTCCGCCTGCAACTCGGTCCTTCACATTGTGGAAGAAAAATTACAAAGAGTGTTCACCACAGTCATGCCTTACTCAGATGGTATATGGCTTATGCAGCAAATACTGCAAAGATCTCAGTAAAACCCCTTTGATCCCTCTCTGGATGAGCAGAATTCAGAGCATGATGTGAAATTCTTTTACAAGCATTAAACAAACTTGAACAACTGAAACATGTTTATGCAGATGAACATTCATATGTATGCACTTTGGTATGACATGCTGCCAACTGAAGACGCTTCTGGTATAGCAACAGATGGATGGACGGATTTCATGAGGAGTTAGGAAAGAAAAATGTGACATTTGTATTCCAGAACATGGCGATCCAAAGCGTTCAAAAGTATATTAATATAGGACGGTGTAGTCCCTCATTCGTCCAGGAGTGTTCCATCGTAGAAAAGGTTTCGGTTGTAGTCATCTATATTAATATAGATTAGATTAGATTCAACTTTATTGTCATTGCACAGCGTACAAGTACTGAGACAACGAAATGGTTGCACCGTGGTGCAAAGCATATGATATTATGAACTAAATGATCATATAAACATACTGTATACAGACAAAATATAACCATGAAATTGTGAAATTATCCAACACAATTTGAAAACCCAGCTCATTTTGAGTTTATTGCAGGTCATATTAATTAATTAATTAATTCCAGAAGTTTTTATTGGCTGTTGCTTTGGTCAGTTATGTGGACAGCCAGTCCCATAACTGGCTCTGGTCTGTTGGTCTTGATTGACAGAAAGACTTGAATAAAAGTGACGTAATGAAATAAAACAGTCATTGGGAAAATGGTGTTGTGAAATAAAACCCAGACACTGGAAGAAGAACATTTTGAAAGTAGAATGGGAGCCAGAGCCTTCAGTTATCAAGCTCCTGTCCTGTGGAATCAGGTCCCAGTTTGGGTTCGGGAGGCAGACACCATCTCAACATTTAAGAGTCGGCTTAAGGCTTTCCTCTTTGATAAAGCTTATAGTTAGGGAGGGCTTGGGTGAGTCCTGAACCATCCCTTAGTTATGCTGCTATAGGCCTAGACTGCCGGGAGACTTCCCATGATGCACCTCTTTCCTCTCTCCTCCTCTCCTTCTCCATCTGTATGCATTTTTATCCCATTACTGCATGTTACTAACTCGACATCTTCTCTGTCCCGTAGTTCTGTGCCTTCTCGTTTCTTTCCTCTCTCCTTCTGTCGCTTTCAGCAGGTATTTCTGCCTCCGGAGCTGCAGAGTCTGGATCTGTGGTTGTGGGCCACCTGCTGCCCCCATGTTCCTGCTCGACACCCGCTGCTACAATTATTATTATTAGGGCCCGAGCGCTGACAGGCGGTGAAAGCCCTATTGAAGTGCAAGGAATTATTCAATTTTTTGCAGAATGAGTCACATTTTTGAGGGGCTAATGGTTCTCGAAAAGTTGTGAAACTTTGCACACTCATTAGGACTGGTGAAAAATTTGATATTTTATAGGTTTCGGAAATGGGCGGGGCAAAATGGCTCTATAGCGTCCCCTTGAAATCTTTAATAGTGCAGTCCCCGGCCTACGTTTCACCTACGTGTACGAAAATTGGGAGGTACATGTATCACCCCAAGACATGCAAAAAAGCCTCTTGGAGCCATACCCTAAACCCAACAGAAAGTCAGCCATTTTGAATTTAATGTGTACATTTTTCGGCATTTACAGGCTCTGTACTTAAACGAACTCCTCCTAGACAATTCATTGGATCAACTTCAAATTTTGGCAATCTTTAGATGGCTAAAGACCTTGACGATGAAAAATTAGCAAAAGCTTGAGTTTTCGTTGAAGGGAGTGTCCATGGCGTGGCGTTGAATTTTGATGTTTCGGCATGAAAGAGGAAGTTCTTATAACTTGACAGATTCTCAAATCTGCCCCAAACTTCACAGGTTTGATATGAGTCCCGGCCTGAAGACGTCTACATCTCAAAATTCAGACATAGTCATAGCGCCACCTACTGGCAACATGAAGTTATATGCCCTATACTTGAGGCTGCGTCACCCCTCACTGTGTGGTCAGGTGCGAGGGCCCGTTCATCACTGCTTGCAGCTTTAATTATTATTATTTTTTAAATTATTATTATCATGATAATTAGTATCATTATTATTACTATTGTTATTTTATTAATATTAATATTACCACTACCTACATTATTATTATTTTAAAATTCTATGTGGAATTTGCATTGTGCTACTGTATGCTCTCTCTCTCTCTCTCTCAAAACCTAACACAGCAGCGGCGGATGGCCACGCACCACTGAGTCTGGTTCTGTCCAAGGTTTCTGCCTCTAAAAGGAAGTTTTTCCTTGCCACCGTCGCCAAATGCTTGTCCATAGTGGGATTTGTTGGGTCTCTGTAAATAATATTTTAAAGAGTACGGTCTAGACCTGCTCTATAGGAAAAGTGCAATGAGGTAACTTCTGTTATGAATTGGCGCTATATAAATTAAACTGAATTGAATTGACATAAAAAATTGCTGGAATGAAATAAAAATGACATAGAATCTCTGTTATTGTGAAAAATGAATTAGATTTTGTCATACTTTCATGGTTATATATTTTGTCTGAATTTATTTATATTTTTATTATTATTATTCACAGTTATTTATTCATTTTGAACACTTTGAGTTGCTTTCCATAGTTGTTAGTGCTGTCATTGGGTTGGTAAAAACAAAAACATTATCACCTAGTGCTGCTGAAATAGTCACATATCAGAGAGTGAAATCTAGACCAACTCCTGCATGGAGATGACATGCTTGTTTCATAGTTACACATAACACTTGAGATAATGAAGTGAACTGTAAACATGGCTATTATGACTCAAGTCTGTACTGTCAGATTTTAGTGGCCTAACAACCACTGAAATATACCATACATGTTAGATTTTTTGGAGAGCAGCCTTCTGTTGTCCAAGAAGCTGAGGAGGGCTGAAGACATTAATAACATAAGACAGGACGATCTGTCCACCCACCAGTCATGAGGAAATCTGCAAATTGTTGACTTAGAAGACGATTATAGTTTTATTGTCTGTGAAGCTCAAACGTCTCATTTGGTAAAGAGCCTCAGGTTTAGTCTCTCTTCAGATCCTCCATGTCCTTCAGAGGATCCGGCTTCTGAACTGAGACAGTGCTAATGTGAGCGTTTCCTCGCTCCCAGTTTATTGTAGCACATCATCTCATCTTCCTCTGTCTCTCTCTCATCAGGCAGTTCCAGAGCATTCACGGCATTACTTCAGGTGAGTCCTGTTCCACATAATGAAGTGCTGATTGCTGTGTGAACTGTTTGATCATTAGCACTCCCTGAGCTAAATACACCACTACATTTACAACCCTGCTGTCATCATAGACACTAACTGCATCCTGGATGAATGTGCTAGAAATGCAAAGTGAAATTTGACATGTAGGAACATTATATGGATTTGTTTGATTTCTGTCTTCAATGAGGGCGAAGTGGTGGAAGATGGTTGGATTGGTTGGAATCTAGATGTATGTCTACTGGTACAGGTACACCTGTAATAGAGCTTGAACTTGAACTATGAGCCATTCAGGGGCTCTTTTATGTAAAAAACAAAATACACTTTTTTATGACAAAATGACCTCAGGTCAGAGGTTCACTTACAAGTTTTTCATGTCTTTCAACCACATCTCACAGTCCATTTGCTGATGAAGAGCACGCCATGCTCCCGGGGAGATAGAGATGCATAAAATATTTCAATACAACACACTGTATATAAGACAATCAAAGTGACCTTTATGCCATGTTTTGATAGTCTAGTTCCAGGAGCAAAAATTATGCTAGGAGGAGAAATCTGCCTTTTGATGCAAAATGTTTGTGATGTAAATACTTATTTTGGGATTTTCCCCTTTTGCAGTACACATGCACCTGAATACATGAATTGAAATGAATTAAAAGTATTCCATTTCTGGTCTTACAAGCCACATGTGGAAGAAGCTTGTTCTCTTTCTCTCCCTCTCTCTCAGTTGTATGAATCCAGAGTGAAAGCCAGTGAAGTAACACAATTCTACTTCCATTTTTGCTTCAAAATAAAGTCCTTATTTGAAAATTAAGCACAATGTATCAGTGTGAGAGACGAATAATATTTTTTTGGACCACAGCTGAATTACCAATTGTGCTAGAGCCCTAGACTCTCAGGGGCCCTAAAGGCTAGAGGGCCATTGTGTGGTTTGTGGCGATTTGATTTAGTATTATTTGCAAATGCATTTGGTAATATGCACAGCTAAAGGACAAAATAAACTAAAATGATTTTTACCTAATCTTGAGGCACAGTTTTGAAGAGGGGTCCTGTGTCAACTGTAGTTGATGTACAAACATAGCTGATTACCTGTATTATTTAATTTGATATTGTGCTTGTACTGGTCCATTTCTTAAATTTGTGTTTGATCAAATTGACACAGTGAACCTGGAGTAGAGTACGGTTGGTTTCAGGGTAAAATCTATTGAAGCCGAATGTGTTGCTTGCTGTGTGCACTGTCCCTGAAGACACTTAAAGGCAACATGGTTGATACACATTGCACAGAGAGCAGGAGGAAGTGTGGGGAAAAAAATAAAAAATCTGGGTGGCACATGCTTGCTCATTACTATAACTTTGTGTAACCACACTTCTCTTTCAGTCTGATGACGTTTGAAGGCATTTGCGTTGGAGGCTAGATATGCTGTTGGGTGTATGTATACTTCAGACAAGTACATGTGCACTTGGTGTCAACTTATTATCCTACAGGAAACAAACCTGATACAGCTCAGTCAAAAGATAACATGTGATATAACTTGGTATATTAAGTTAGTAGATTTGTTTGTTAATCATTCGATTTCAGACTTCATTTTTGCATTTTGTCACGCAAGGAAACGTTTGTGAGCTTTTATTTTTTAAAGCGAAATAGCGTGTTTTCCGGTGTCGTTCTGGCTAACTGCGGTTAACTTGCCGCAGTTCACTTACCGCAGGCTTGCGCCACTTGATGCCCCCACATCCACACACGCGCGCACGCACGCACGCATTCCACCAGTGACTCTCTGCTGTGATCGCCTTGCTTCCAGAAACGGACGAGCTTTTGGATGTAGCAGCCGGTGCCTCCGTTCAGCGATGGTGTGAAGAGCTGCTGGCGGTAAGCTGGGCTTTCCACTGTGTACTGATAGATCCAGGTTCGAGCGCGTGACGGGCTCAGGATTCAACAGCTTCTCAGTGCTCGCGCTGCCTGTTGGCGGGTGACTCACGCCGGTAAGAAGGACCACCGCGGAGGAGACGGTGCGCTTTGTCATTCATTTCGCTCTCAGCTGCATTGGCGTTAACGGAGGCTTCAACAGCAGCCCCGGTACGTGCAATTATCGCGCTGCCGTCGCCTTTCAAATTTCTGTCAGTTTAATGTGGCCTTGCTAATTTAATAATCCAAGTGTAACGTCACGTAATGTCCCCGAAAAAATGACGAACAATCTCCGAGGGAATCCTCAGAAATTGGGCAGAGATTTAGCTAATAGCCTACACAACGCCCCATTCATTTCAATACAAGTTAAAGTTTCTGGGTCGGCTGACTGTGACAGCTCGCCACCGACCAGCTAGCAAGTGTTTTTGTGGGAGAAAATAGTACTGACAAGAAGCAAAGCCAAGCAAAGCATTAGCGAAGCTGTAGTGCTCTTATGTATGGCGAAATTACGAGGGTTTCTTGACGAAGGTCTTGAGAAATCCGGAATGATACAGGGTTTGAGTCAGTAGCTTTAAAAGCCACACCGTAAATGGTCGGACATGAGATGTGACATTCGTCCCATGTCATACAGACACCATAACGGGGTCCCCAGCGCACGCCGTCGGCTGGAATGTGCATATGCAGACGGAACTAGCACAGCTGCTCGGAGGACACACTGGAGCTCGACGGGCGCTGCGCTGCCCGGTAATTAGCCTGGCCCGAGGGGGGGGGGGGGGGCTGAAGGCTGAAGGTGAGAGGACAGGCAGATCCCAGCATGTTGCATGTTTCTAATTCAAGAAGACCGAGTGGTAACGAGGGTCCGCTCAGAAAGGATCCCTTTATTAGTGCTCTCTTCCCACTCAGCATGCACAGCACAAGACCTGAATGTAGTTTTTCGTGGTTCCCATATAATGTCCTGTATCTTCTGTTTATGCATCAGTGCAACTCAATAGAATATTATATTCTTATCCATTAATGCATTTCTATACAAAGTGGTTCATTACTTAGTAAAGATGGTTGAAGATTTTTTGTGTGGTGCTCAGTGAAGTCAAATTCATAATAATGATAATAAAATGCCTGCACAGGAAGCAAGGACACCCCCATAAAAACAGGCAAGACAACCCCCACCGGTGCAAAGTAGTTCGAAAGAAAAACTCAGAGTAAGGGGAACGGGTTCTCCTCAAAGCCACGTTGCTTTTGAGAATGACTCGATTGACAGAAATTTAATCGCATCGATTTTTAGAATTCTGTAATTGTTTCAGTAATTGAGCAAATATGCAAACCATTCTCTGGTTCCAGCTTCTCAAACACGAGGATATGCTGCTTTTCTCTTTTATATCATTGGAAATGGAATGCCTTTGGGTTTATTGCTGCTGTATGGATGAATTGAGCAATTTGAAGATGTTCCCTATAGGCAGTGGGAAATGAATGGCCATTCTTCGCTGCTTTTCACTTCACATTTACACAGATGCTGAGATTATTTTATAGATGGTGAGGTTTATAAACAATCAAAAAAATGATCTCCCATGTGACCCACCCGATTAGGACTGAACGATATGCACAAAAGAAAATCATATTGCAATTATTTTGACAGATATTGCTACATGAGTCATGATTTTAGTGGGAATGGTCATTTTTGGATTTCATTTTCACAGAAAAAGAAAATGATGATGTGATTTTTGCTGGGTGCTGTACCAAACAAGCATGTTCACTTACGTCTGGCGTAGCTGATCTGTAGCTTCTCTGTAGCACCACAGTGCAGACGGGATGCAAGCCCAAACTCCTGTGTCAAAGTTTAAAGTTTTGTATTCAACTTCTTCATTTCAAAACCTGGACAGTGATCCGGATGGGAATTATGGAATATGGTGGAGCTGTTGTTGTACACTCGCCTATGATTAAAAAAATCATTCAGCTACTGTTAAGGTTCTGCAAAGGGAGATCTAAAGCTGAAATAGTGTTGAACAATGAGGATCCAGTGGTGAAATGATTCTTACATTTATGTTATTTATGCCTTCAAGTTTTTTGCGCTACCGTTTTAATGACAAATGGTTTACAAATGATATCTTAACTTTTTTGTATTGTTGGTTTTGTATTATTTTATACAATGATCTTTGGAGACATGCTGTCTAGAGCTGAAATAATTAGTCGATTCTTCAATCAACAGAAAATTAATTAAACAGTTTTGATAATCCATTAATCATTTCAGAAATACTTTATTTCAGTAATTTTTAAGCAAAAATGCTTGAATGAACTGGTGCCAGTTTCTCAAATGTGAATATCTGCTGTTCTTCTTAGTCTTTCATGATAGAAATGTAATACCTTTTGAGTTTTAGACTGTTGGTAGGACAAAACATTTGAAGATGTCACCTTGGGTTCTGGAAATATGTGATGGCCATTTTTCAAAATTTTATAGATCAAATAATTCATTGGTCAAATGAGAAAATGACAGCAGATTAATCAATAATGGGAATAATCATCAGTTGCAGCCATATATGTCAGCCTGGGGAGTGTCAGATGATGTGAATAAAACTAAAACACCCACCCACCGCAGCATTGATGGGTTCATTTACCAGCAGCAGTGCCACCGGCTGGACCGGATGCTTGTGCTCACTCATTTGGCAGTGTTTGTGGATGGGAAGCCAGTGAGGGATCACACTCCTTTAGCTGCACTTCAGACTAAGGGCGGGTTCACACCAGTCTTGTTTAGTCCGGTTGAACTGAACCCTGGAGCATTCACCCCCTTGGTGCGGTTTATTTGGGTTGGTGTGAAAAAGCTGGATTCAAACTCTGGTGCGGACCAAACAACTGCTCTCTGGTCCGCCTCGAAAGGGTGGTCTCGGACCGCTGTCAAGTGAACTCTGGAGCTCATTTCTGGTGTGAACGTCATTCGAACCAATCACAGGAAGCTTACCATTGTATGTGTCATTTTATTGGTTAAACATCATGTTCTCTTCCTGTTTTGGTGACCGGTGGTGAACTAGTAGTGCGTATTTTAGCATGTAGGGCCATGTATGCATGAATTAATTCATTCAAGGAGATACATATGGATTCTGTAAGCACAAGCTGCTTTTATGATAAGTCTTTACTAGCCTATTTGAACAGGCCAACTTTGTGATTTTTGCATGTTTGCAATTGTGGCCCACTTACCTCACTGGTCCGCTTTGCATGACAAATGCAAACAAGTATATAGGACCGTCTGAGTCTTCCTCGAAATGCCCGCATTATTAAATTATTTAATACCCGCTGTCTTATATGCGCAGTTCTCTAAAGTCTGCTGATATGCACTTCAGATCAACATGAACAGAACCTGACGATGCTGTATGATATCCAGGTAGAAATTTGGAGGGGTTTGTTGTTTTTTTACCCCCAGACAGTATGACCAATAATCGAACGCCATTTCCACCACATGGCTTTTGGACCATTTGAGTTTTGCCGCAAACCGGTCCAGTTGGAAAATTGAAACAATGTATCATCTTCGCATTGGTTGGATTCAGGAACTGGACCTTTAGGTGTGAACCTGCCCTAATACTGCTTGGTTGGAGTATCTGTCCGCTGGGAGCATATCTGAGGCAGAAAGCTGGAACCACTGTGTAGTAATCTGTGAAGCTCCATCCAAAGTTAAAGCAGTATGCTTTTCAAGAACTTTAGTTACACGTTGACTACCTCAATTCATACAAGTGATCTTAACCCAATGTCTTTTGGGTTAACCTTTTAAAGTCAAGACAGAGGCTGCCTTCAGACCGACTTGGGCCCTGCATGAGAACACGCCCTGGGGCCAGTCCGTTGACACAGAGGGGGTGCCAATGCAGAGGGCTCTAGCAAAACCACCCAGGGTCCTCCAAAACAGTTTATCCGGTAAAACGCTGCGTTGGCTGATCACATACATGCAAGCGCACATTCCTGGCAGATTACTTTGTAATGTGAATGTCGTAATTCTACTGTTTATCTTGCGATCGTTGTGGCGAATAAAATAGTTGCCACTGTGATAAGTTTCCAGTTGTAAAATCCTGGCTGTATTACAAACCGTTGTGCAGTGTTCTGGCATCTTAAAAGCCTTTAAACACATTTTTCTGTTACTCCAAGTGGACTTCTTGGATCATTTTTCATGGTCTCAAAGGTACTTTAAACAACACGGCACCAGTTTTAACGCAGGGCTGTTTACAGTCTGGATCCGTTTTAGGTTTACTTTGCTCTGGCATGAGGGTGGGGATATCCCACTTGGGAGCTTGGATGTGTGAAAGGACCAGAGCAAAAGGAAGTGGAAATGCTGGGTTAATGACCCAGGGCTAAGTACAATGTAAGTACTAATTACTGTTATTGTTTTTGTTACAGAGAGTCAAGCACCACCTTAAGCTTTCTTTTCCCCATACTCTCTCTCTCACACACACACACACACACACACACACACACACACACACACACACACACACACACACACACACACACACACTAACCTGCTTTGAGTTTTCCTGTCCAACACAGTGATTACAGCAGCTTTGTGTTCCCCATTTCAAAAGTCCTCTGCTGTTAGTTGGCATGTCTCTAGTACTCATCATTGTGGTCACTGCTTTGATGGAATAATCGTTGCACAAAATGCCCTGGAGGCAGTAAATGTTTGTAATGGAGAGCTTTTTCTAAGCAATGTGCGCGAGGGCGCAGTTGTGGCTTAGCGGTAGAGCGGGTCGTCCATTAATCGCAAGGTCGGTGGTTCGATCCCAGCGTCCCCCAGCCCGTATGTAGAAGCGTCCTTACGACGCTGAACTCCAAAACGCTGATACTGAACCCCAAATTGCTCCCGGTGTGTGTGTGTGTGAGTTAGTCTCAGTGTGTGTGAATGTGATATGTAGTGTGAAGCGCTTTGAGTGGTCGGAAGACTAGAAAGCACTATACAAGTACAGTCCATTTCCCTGCCTTCTGAGTCAGACTGATGTAGTAAATGTGGATACAAAGTGTGAGAAACAGGAGGTGTTACCAGCCCAGAACACAGGTGTTTAGTACGAAGGAAGAACAGAATCTTATAGCCCAACTCACTGAGTCAATAAACATCAGCTTAACTAGCTATCCCCTTCCCAAAATGTGGCTTCACAGTATTGCCCGATTGATTTTTTTAGGCTGATATTTAATAAATCCAATGAAGATAGCATAATTCAACCGCTACTCATTTTTACACACAACATAAACAAATATTTTTAAAAAATGTGGTTTTAGTGACTAGTGAAGTGACATGTAGTAAGATATGTAGTAAGGACATGTTACAGTGTCAAAAATGAACTTGTCATTGGTTTCTGGTGGACAAACTCTGTAATGGAGACGCTGTTTCCACTGTGGTTTGTTATACTCTGACACAGGATTTTACATCTCTGGAAAGCTGTAGTAGTGGCAACAATTTTGTCTTTCGCAACGATTGCGAGGTAAACAGTAGAAATACGACACTCATGTTATAAAGTAGTCCGTCAGGATGGTGCGCTTGCTGGTTGAGGGTGCGCTGTGTTGCAGCTAAAGTTGAGCCAGGTTCAACTTTGTTGGTGGACGACCCTGCATTTTTTTTGCCGGAGCCCGCTACGTTTGCACACACATTCAGGTGAATATGGAGGCTGTGTTTTTTCACGCAGGGCTAAAGTCGGTCTGAATGTGGCCTTACATTCAGTGTTGTACTTTGAGCCTGCTTGAAAGAAGAACATACACTGAAATTAGGTCGGTTAGAGAATCATAATACCGATTTTCCAAATATTTGCCCAGCCCTTTTCAAAAGTGTGGAGGTTCGATGTTATAAATAAATAATCACTTGAATAAATTGTGTAGAATATATATAAATGAAACAATAACTTTTAATTCTGAATCAACAGTCTGGCTGCTGCTGTAAATAAACACACTAAACAGACACAGAAACTAACATTTTTTATTTATTTAGCTTAACAAGGCTGCACATGCTACCTGTCTAGCGGGGTTGTGAGCTTTGTTTATTACAGACTGAGTCAATGCCAGCAGCTAGCTGGTTAATTCAGAGTGACCTCGGCAGTGTTTTGATTCGAAAGATGTTCCTCAGAGAAAGACACACAACTCTGTGAAGAGCAAAAAGACAGACAGACTGTTGAAGCTCAAGCCAACAGGAGCTAGCTAACAATGCTCACGCAGACTCTGTGTTGCCAACTTTTTTCCAATGAAAGTAGCTAGCTCTAGCTCCAGTCGCTAAAAATCACCAGATGACATCATACGCTCATTTGCATGTTGATGACATCATCACACATTCATTTGCATACAACTTAGTGCAGTGAGGGATCTCCTTAATTTAAGACATATAAAACGTAGATGGAGAAATCTTTGACCAAATAAACTCACTACAGGGACATCATGAATTTGAAATAAAAAAGTAAAAACCTTAAATATATACAAGATCAAACGAAATATTTACATATTTACAACATGGTAGAAAAGGTTTCAGTCGTAGTCATCTGGACACTGTTTTCAGAATCAAAACGTTTCGGCTCCCTTCCGGAAGTCATTCTTGGATGGGAGCCGAAACGTTTTGATTCTGAAAACAGTGTCCAGATGACTACGACTGAAACCTTTTCTACGATAGAACACTCCTGGACGAATGAGGGACGACACCGTCCTATTTACAACATGTCGTAACATCTTAATCCAGAGAGAGTGAGAGAGAAGCACAAACAAACTATGTACATATTTACCAGCTATAACATCCTGATCCAGAGATCCGGAGACACGCCACACACTGACTGCCTGCACAGCGCGACAGGAGACGAAGCGACACACTGCTGGCAGAAGAGCTGCAGCATGCATGGGAATGAATTACAGTATAAAATATTTGAATAGATTTCAAATGGTCTGAATAAGTTGCTAAATTTGTCGCTAGTCGCTTTTTAGAAATAAAGTGGCTATGAGGGTTTGAAAAGTCGCTACATCTAGTGACAAAGTCGCCAAGTTAGCAACACTGCGCAGACTCTTCACTTTGATGGTCAGTAATAAGCCGGCCTAGCTGCTAGGTAGCATGAGCACCCTTGTTGAGCTGAGGCTTAAAAGCTACAGGTGTATTTACTGTCTGTGTACTGTGTTTATTTACAGCAGCAGCCTCTTGTTGGCTGATTCAGAATAATGTTGTCATTGTTGTTCCAGCTAACAGGAGCTAACTGGCTAATTCCGGCAGCAGTTGTTGAGCTTGCTAGCTTGAGAGAGGCAGGGGGTACATGATTGGCTGAAAGGAGAGTGGCCAGTGACAATGCCACTGTCGTGAAAGGTGACATTATGAAATAAAACTTTACATGAAATATGTTATCGGGAAAAATGCCATAATGAAATAAAACAGACTTTTGACAAACGGCATTTTGAATCTGAATGTGTATACTGAAATAAAATGATATCCAATAAAATTCAGTTATCATGAAAAGGATGAGGTAATGTGTCTATTTGTGGTTATGTAAGATTAATAACTGTAATATGACGATGGTGAAACAAAGTAAACTTTGTTTTAGTACCGTTCATACACCTACGTTACATGTTAGCCTACAACTAACAGATTCAGTTGCTTGGTAATAGTAATTTTATTGAGAAAGCTAAAGTTATCAACATTCCCTAGTAATGTTATGTCTTCATAATAAGCCAACAGCAAGATATAGGCTAGCTTGGTCGCAAGGCCAACATAAAATGTTAGGTTATAAGCCAGTTGTAGTACAGTAATGTCCACCGTGACCTATACCTCCATGGACTGTACACAGCCCAATAAAATGACATATTACATACCTGTCTAGGGGAAAGAGGGCCAATTCAGGATTGGTTTTGAATCCTTTCAAATCCCACAATTCTCTCCATCCAAGGTGACTCATGTTTTCAACCGTGCTCTATCTCTGTCCCTTTTTCTCTGTGCTGGTCCTGCCCCAGTATCAGCCATAACCACAAAATATAACGTCAAAAATAAAATTCTCTAAAGAAAAATCTCCTCCTGCTTCCTTTTAACTGGCTAACGCACTACTCACTGTGAAACTTTGCCTGGGAAAATGCAAACATAGGCTCTTCCTGTCTGCGTGCCGTAAATCGTTTCATCTGATTTCAAGGGGAATCCGACCCCGACACGCATTAAGAATAACTATATTCAAATAGCCAGTCTTCTCGCTGATGGTCTCGTTTGCTTATGTAGGTCATGTAGAGGCATCAGTATTAAATTGAGTCTGTTGTAGTCGTCCTTGTAGTACGTTTAAGCTCTTCGGTTGCTTTTTGCTGCTTTCTCGAGTGCAGTTCGAGAGAACAGTTCGTCTTTGACCTTCTTCAAACTATTTCACTGCATTAGCTGGTTGATGAATCACTCATGGTGTCAGAGTGAATTCCTGTTGGTACTTTCACAGCTCTTGGTTTTGATGTGCTGCCTAGACAACACATCTCGTGTGAACACAAAGAGTGGCTTGACACTTAAAATATGAAGTGACAAGTTCTGTCTGAACGGCCTGTTACTCCTCCACTGTTAGTTCTACTCAATGTTTGATGTTCAATGTACTCATGGAATTATTTTGTGTTGGAGTTTTTTTTGTTTCAGCCTTGCTTGTTTCCTTCAACCTTTCTCATTTGGCTTTTTCACTTAGTAAACTTCCCAGAAAGCCTTTTCACAACACCCGTACCTTACATCTTCAGACATCTGGGTATGATACATACATACATTTAACTAATGGACAATACCTTATTGTTACCATGCATTATGGAAAAGTTGGAAAATTGTGAATAGTTATGTTTTCCAGTGCCAGTTCTGAGAACAGCTGAAAAATAAGAGACAAAAAGAGAAAAAGTTAAATGTCTGTTCTCAGAAGGGAAATGTATAAAATGCGAAAAAAACATTTCCCCAACAGTTAAAAATTCTGCAACAGCCATCAACTGAAGGGGCTGCACAAGGTGAGGGTCAAATGGTGGTTATTGAGTCAGATTGTTTGGAATAGGCAGTAGGGCTGTAGTCAACCAAAGAAATGCTTAGTCGACCAAAGTCCTGTCCTGCGCAATGATCAGTCGACTAAAAAAAAAAAAAAAAAAAAAAAAAAAGACGCGATGTCTTTTTTGATTGAACATTTATTAAACAATTATAATAGAGCATTTATAAAACAACAACGAAAAACATCAATAATACATAAAACTATAATAATAATACAATTCTTTGAAAATTAGGTTATTTTTTAAACTGCAAAGTGAGGAGTTCTGTCCTAGGTCTATAGTGACCGTCACAATCGTGCACCTGACCACACCACACGCTACAAAAAATATAACTGCTAAAACTGCCAAATAATGAAAAATCCTAACAAAAGCTCTCGATTATACAGGCTGTATATTCTTCTTTACTTTCAAAGCTATGGGTTAACTTTTGTCCAACCGATCTAGGCGTTTAAAAACAAACACAAACAAACCCAAAATAGCCTAAAAAACACTAATAATAATAGGCTGTATAGTAGGAAGGCCTATAGATTTATTTTCGTTTTGTTACATTATATAGGCTATTTTCAAACGCGTCAAGTGTACAAATAAATTGAGTCAAAATCTATTGAGTCAGCATAATAAAGCCGTTAGGGCTACTTACAGATCTGCAGGCCTAGTCCACCTTTTTTATGTTGTGGGCCAAAAACACTAACATGTCCACATTCTTGGGTAAAAGACAGCTCCTCGACTTGTTAACAATAAATCCTGCTTTGGAAAATATGCGCTCTGCAGGAGTGGAGGTTGCAGGGATGCAGAGCAGGCGTTTGGCTGCCCGAGCAAGTCGTGGATATCTCTCCTCATTATTTTTCCAGCAGTGTCCACTTTACTTCTGTCCTGAAGATAATCTTTCATTTCGTCGCAAGAGGATCTTTGTGTGCTTGGCTCATCAGGATCATCCTCTGCACCATGTCCACAAAGAAGCATCGCTATCTCCTTCTCTTATGCCGTTTTCTGTTTTTTTTTTGCCAACGGGTCCTCATCATCCCCTGTCTGCTCTGCGCTGTCCCCCGAGAGGCTTAGCCTTTGTGCTAGTTTTACGACTTCAGAATAGGCCTCATCCCGTTTCTCATCATTAAGAAAAGGTAGCTGTTTGAAGCGCGGGTCCAGTACTGCAGTTAAAATGTACAGGCTGCTTGTCATCACAACTCGGTCTTTGAGTTTCCATCGATCTATTTCCTGCACAAGCTTAAGTTTCAACTTCTTCTTTGTTGGACTATCGTTATCTGTGATGGCAAGATGACTTTTTTTTTAGATTCTCAAGCATTGGGAAGGCCGCTGACAGGGATGTGTTAGCCTCCTCCGACAACAGCTCGGTCAGTGTAATAAAGGGCTTAAGAACGTCTGTGAAGTCTTCAGCCATATTCCACTGCTCTGTTGTCATGTGCAAAGCTGTCTGACACATTTATATCTCGCTTACCGCTTTTAGGTGATTGGTCATATTGGTCGTTGAGCTATGGTAAGTTAGCTTTAGGCCGCATAGCTTGCACTCCACAGTCTTGTTGTCTTTTTTTGTAAAATGCAGCCAAACAAAAGATTTAGATTTCTTGGACATTTTTTCGACTAAAGCCCAAAACAAGTAGCGTTCTAACTGAATGAATACAGCAAAACTACCTATATTCCTTACTGAGCGCGAAGCAGCAGTGCAGCCAGCCACAGGTGCGGTTCCCGAGTGTTCATGTGGTGCGCTAAACTGTGGCGCCGTTATAAAATAGCCTAAATTAAAGCATTTAAAGTTTGGTATAAAACATAGGCTAATTATTTTTAGAATACAGTAATATATAACTGCTAATAAAGGAATAAATATCAAGGAGTAAATCAATGAAAATTTCTTTATTGGTAAAAAAAAAAACAAAAAACAAATTTTTGCAACTGGTCGACCAATGAGAATGTCACTCGACCAAAACGGCATCGACCGATTAGTCGACTAAATGACTAAAGTTGACAGCCCTAATAGGCAGCATTTAGTTATGTTGTAAAACACTCTGAATGGACCACAGCGTTGTGGGTTACATGGGGACATCCCAGGTTGCCTGATTGTGTGAGGTAGTTTGCTCATCCAGCAGTAGTATCAAACAAGACACTGGTATACAGCAATGCACGCCATTTTCTCGAAATCAATCGGAAAAGAGTGGGAACTTTGGTATAATCCATTTTTTTTGACCATTACTGTCAAAATAGTTTATGGTTGATGTTGACTACTTGCACGCGCGGAACAGAAATCCTAGAGCGCGAGTTTTACCCAGAACGTTTTGGCAGTGCACCAGTTGCTGTCTATCAGCTGTAGCATGCTAGTCTGCTTAGCCCGGTTAGCCAGGTTAGTCAAGCTCATGTAGTGTCACTGCCTGGTAAACACAAATGAGAGACCAGAGCCTCCCGTGACATTTAGATCCACTCTATGCGAGTATTAGTTACTATGGGCAACGATTAGTGTCAAACTGTATGCCGACATTGTTCAACTGAAGGCGGGTATGTCTGTGGAAACACTTCAAACATGTTATTTATGATGGCATCACCCGAATGTGTCGATTAGCAGAACTAGGGCTGGGTTTAAAAATACATTTTCCGATTTAAATTGATCTTCATTTGATTATCCGATATCGATTCATAAAGTCCAAGATTGATCTCTTAATATATGCCTTTTCCCGTGGATGCGTGAAGCTTTAATGCTGAGGGCTTGTGTCCATATAACCTAGGGTTTTTTTCTGGCAGAGAAGCACTTGTGTGGTGAGAGAGAAAACCACTGCGCGTGAGTTTTGTTTCTATGACAAGCAGATTGACATTAGCTAGGTAGCTAAAAAGAGGGAAAAAACCCACCCAGGTCAGAAAGTGGTGTTCACCTGTATTTACCCAGTGTTAGTTGCTCCTCTGCAAGTGCAGCGAGTTGGGCTCCGCAGATCGGAAGGCGTACCAAGTCTGCAATACTGGAATACTGGGGGAAACTTTACAGATTTGGCTGCTCTCACGTGTTGTGCTGCTAGCTTGATGAACTCTTTCTCTGAGCTAAAAACAGCACATAGAAGCACCGAATGAAAGACGAAAGTTCACAAACAGTGCGTATAAATGTTGATACATAACCATGCGGTCTTAAAGCGTGAATGACACTAAAATTCTACAACATATTATGCTAACTTATATGTATCAGAGGTTTTGGGAGTCGAGTGAAAGTCTGCCATTCAGGTATACAGGTTCCCGGGCTCACCTGACTGACCTCTGACTGACTGAGCGAGTGAGCAGTCATCGAACAATCTGTCTAATCCTTCTAACAATCTATATTTTTTTCTTTTAACGCAGAAATAACAGCACAACATTTAGAGATGCAATACTTGATTAAGGGACATTATTTCAACCTTATTTGTTTCTTAATATCTATATATTTATTTATAATGCAATGGTCGGGGAAACACTGGAGTGGAAATATCAGCTCTGTTATAGGTGAGTTAAAGGCTCAATTCTTAATGTAAACATTAATATGTTTAATAATGCACCAAGTTAGAGGGTTCCTTGTACAATTTACAGCATTAGTTCTCTGAGAATCTCTTTCATATCCAAGCAAAATTGGTGTTACTAAAATATCCCTAACTGAATCAATATCGAATCGGGACCTTGTGAATCGGAACTGAATCGATTCGGGAAATCATTTTTCAAAATTAATTACAAAAAAATTTATTTTATTTTTTTTTGCTGTACCAAAAAGCTACCGAACCGTGACCCTAAAATTGAGGTGCATTTTGTGTACCATTACGCCCCTAGTTATTGGAGATACTTTATCTGAAGTTCTGCAGCAGGACCACACCTCAAACACTCCTCCTCCTGTCATTGGTCTGTAAATGCCTTTCTGCCCTGCACGCCTGTTTGTTCTCGTTTTCATAAATAAACAATTATCTCTTCTTCTCACCATTTCCCGTAAATCACAACCAGTTGTCCTAATAAAAACAACAGCCACCTCAGTCTGTTTCCATTATTGGTGCCAGGTTGCCAGTTAACCTATTAGTTAATCTCTCCAGATTTCTGCAACTTTATGCTATTTCCATTGGCCGCACCGCGTTGCCACTTACTCTTTCGTTTGTGTACATTCGGCTGATCTCTTCGTTCTTTCAACCGTTACGGGCACTGGGTTACTAATTCCACTAATCTCACCTCACTTCAGTAGCTTTCTGCTGTTTCCATTAGAAGCAGCTGGTTGACTGTTACTTATTATGCTTTTCTATCATCACTTCAGCAACATCACACTGTTTCCGTTACCATCACCGGGTTGCCAGTTACTCATTTGGCTATTTTCTTCTCACTTCAGTAACCTTACGCTGGCACCAGGTTGTCAATTCTCGCCTCACTTTAGAAATGTCCTGCTGTTTCCATTAGCAAAACTGGGTCGCCAGTTCAGCTACTCTCATGTCCGAAACTTCCAGCTGTTACTGTTACAGACCCCGGGTTGCCAGTTCTCCTCGTTTCAGCAGCCTCTGCCTGTTTCCATCACTGGCA
Organism: Siniperca chuatsi; assembly: GCF_020085105.1. Lineage (NCBI taxonomy): Eukaryota > Metazoa > Chordata > Actinopteri > Centrarchiformes > Sinipercidae > Siniperca > Siniperca chuatsi. Next base: position 29,021,483 of record NC_058054.1, read on the forward strand.
CCGGGTTGCCAGTTATTCATTTGGCTCTTCTTGCTGTTTCCGTTAAGGGCAGTGGGTTGCCAGTTACTCATTCATATATTTTTTGCCTCACTTCAGTAACTTTCTACCGTTACTCACAGTTGGTTGCCAGTAGGCATGAGTGAGTACACCATTATCTGTATCTCTATCTGTTCAACCAACTAAATTATCTGCATCCGTATCCGTACTCGGAATGGCCGTGGCTTAAACCGGAAGTGGGCTGAGCAAACTGGAAGTTTGTAATTTAAGCCTGAAATTGATATGGGTTGATCAGAAGTTGTTATATTTAGTAAAAAACTATTTACAGAACAGCCTTGGAATTGAGCTTCAGATCAGTGTTTTTGATTACAAGCGTAAGATAACTATTTACAGTTTTTTATCAACTTGAATGAATAAATGAATCCATGAACACATGAAGTACAAAGTAAAAAGCATGAACTACAGTTTTTATAGTCAGCATAACTAAAAATTGAATTTAAACAGTGTAATGTTTCTGTGTGGGCTCACTTTTTTCCCACTGCCTAATGTATTAAATTTTTGAGGGGATGGTATTTTTTATTTCTACACAATGTTAATTAATTATTTGGTGTGTGTGTGTGTGTGTGTGAGAGAGAGATAGAGAAGGGGGGACTGTTCTTCTACTGATCAAATAGTCCTGTGCTGTTTTTCAAATCCTCATTTGCTTGAATGAAGACCAGTTGTTCCACATGGCTAGGGTCTAGGTTTGTATGCTGTGGACTGACCGCATTTCCAGCCGTGCTAAAAACACGCTCAGACTAGACACTTGTAGGTGGACACCTGAGACGCTGCAGTGCAAAGCATGCCAGATTGGGCCAGCACTGACGCTTGTCTGACCAGCATTTTACTGGATCATCAGTAAGGCTGATGTCCCCATCTGTTAGGTAGGCCTCCACATCACCTGATGGTGCATGTGTCATCATTGGAGTAGCAGATTTCTTTTTCTGCAGGAATGAGGAGACTGAGCTGCCACTGGTGACAGGTGTCTCTTCAGTGTTTCTTGCAGGTGCAGCCACAGGACCACAGAGCTCCATCCTATTGACTAATGTCCTCTTCAGTGTCTCCACATCAACACTGTTTGGGAAACAGCTGGCTTTATATCTTGGGTCAAGGAGAGTGGCGAGCAGAAATGTGGAGTTTCCAAAGATTCGAAGGGTTTGAAACGCTACTCTGTCTACTCAGATTGGCTGCCAGTTTCCTTGCTGCTGTGCATAGCTTTCCCCTGGACTCAGCAGCAACATCCTGCCCCAACATCACCAGATTCATCCTCACCACCTGCGACAGCTCCCACATGCAGTAGGGGGGTGACCTCACTATATTTTGAAAGTGCCTGTGTAACCTCTTCAAATGGACTAAGAACAGTCTGATGCTAGCCTCCACTCAGTAGATGATTGTTGGAGTTTTACCCATGTTGGACTCCTGTGTCATAATCTGCACAGCCCTGCGCTGCTCCACCAGCCGCAGGAGCATGTAGAACATATAGTTCCACCTTGTTTTTATGTCTGTATTGAGCTTGTGCAGGGGGAGTTTCAGCTGTGTTTGCAGCTTATGTAGTTTGTTGCTGGCTTTGCTTGAGCGATGAATAAAGCCAGAGATGGTCTTGGAGAGAAGGGATGTCACAATCCTGTCCGGCTCCAGTGCTTTGGTCACCACCAAGTGAAGCGTATGGGACATGCAACGGATGTGCACATATTGACTGAAGGCCTTCACAATGTTGGCTGCATTATCTGAAACAACAAACCCTATTCTAATAGCTTGCCCAACACACTCTTCCCACTCTCTTGTCTTTTCCTTAAGGCAGCACAGAATGTTGTCTGATGTGTGCTCAATGTCCAGCACACCAACATTTAGCAGCCCTGCTTTCCTCTGTACTGAAGACTCCCCTACGCGTTCACACCAGTGCCCAGTAATACAGAGATATGCATGAGCATTGTGTTTGCTGGTCCAGAGATCAGAAGTGAGGTTGATGACACCTCCCTCAGCTGCCTTAGGTAACTGGACCGACACCCCTCTCATTGCCTCATACAGCTCAGGCACTACAGTTCGACTGAAATAGTGCCTCGATGGGATCTCATATTTGGGCTCTAGAAAGGCAACAAGGGACTTGAAATCTCTCCGCTCCACCACAGAGAAAGGCTCAAGATCAGTGCAGATCATTTGACCTGTTATCTCTGTAGTCTTTTTTGACCGAGGGTGGTTTGCTGGGAATTGCTGCTTGGCTAGTATTGGTGGAGACAAAGGTGAGCCCTTAGCAGCACCCACCTGAACACCAGTGCCCTGAGAAGAAGTGGTGGCAGAAGGAGGTGGAGCTTGATCCAGTCGGCTTTCTCATGAGATGAACATATAAAAGATGATTATGTAGAGCTGTTGTATTATAATGTTTTGAATCCCTACCTCTGCTAATTTTGGACTTACAAATAGCTTTGGAGGGATCACTTTCACTAACAGTGAAAGAGTCTCATACTGCAGAGGTCCTCTTGGTCTTTGGTGGAGGAGGACCACCACCACCACCAGATGCACTGGTTTTAATCTCCCTCATTGTATAATCACTGATTGTATAAATGTTTCAAATAAAATAGCATAAAATGCGAGAGTGTGTGTGTGTGTGTGTGTGTGTGTGTGCTGTGCAGTCAAACACATAGGATATATATTATTGACAGCTGCATTTATTCTTGAAGTCGGATGGTTTGGAATGAGCCGGTGAAAGCAGTGAAAGTCACGAGCTGTAACTTGCGACTGCACCAAGTTCTCCAAGTAACTCACAGACAGAGAGGCTGCCTGTGACCGTGGCGAGATTGCGTCTGTGTGGGCAGCAGAACTGCAGCAGTTTGTGTAGGCGGAGCTATGTGTGTCGCTGGCCTATCGCAGAACGATGTGGACAGACGCAGCTAGCAGCTGGTAGTACTACCCAATGAGGATTTTTCCTCATCACGAGTACGGATATTGACACATTTCACTCGGATGATAATCGTAAAAATTACGTTATTCGAACCAGATACTGGTTTCAGCCCAGTACTCGCTCAACCCCAGTTGCCAGTAACTAATTGGCTAATCTCACATTACTTCAGTAGCTTGCTGCTGTTTTTGTTACTGGCACCGGGTTGCCAGTTAACTTATTCCTTTTTTCTCTCTACATTTCAGCTTTCTGGTGTCATTTTAGTTACTAATTATGGCTTGCCAGTTACTTATTCAAGTATTCCTGCCTCACTTCAGTAATTTCCTGCCATTTCCACTACCGGCACCAGGTTGTTAGTTTCTCATTCAGCTATTCTCGCCTCACTTCAGTAACCTCACGCTATTTCTGTTACTGGCACCGGGTTGCCAATTAACTTATTTCTTTATCCTCTCCTTATTTCAGTAATCTGATGCCATTTTAGTTACCAACTAGAAGGACACTCGGAGAGCGCAGACCTCTGCCAAGGCCTAAAGTCCATTCTTCTATGATATGCATTCTGCAAGCGCAACCACCATGTATGGATGTATTTCCAAACCTATTAGAATTACAGTATGTCAAAATATGGTTGAAGCCTCATCATCTCAGCTGTGCGTTTATTATGTACTTCTAAACTGGAAATATTTCACATAACATACATTTGTGAAAACCAGAAAACACTTATCATGTATGTACAAATATCAAATGCTTGGACTGTTATAACATCATGAACATGGCAGCTTGTTATCAAAAACAGTTATAAAAAACTATGTTCATAAGAATTCCCTGTATGACAAGAAGTCATACAGGGAACAAAGGAACTAAGTTTGCAGTGCAAAATGAAATGTACATGAGTACATAAACTGAACGGGAACTGTTTACACAGTAATATTATAAATATGACAATATAAATATGATAATATAATATTTAAGATGAACTTACCCTATGTAATTAGTTTCTAAGTATATTCTTTTTTCTTACTGCATTGTAAAATGGCTGCTATGATCTAATTTGGTTTATAATTTGCTTCACAATTCTGTTTTTAATTACATTATTGTGAAATGTTAATATAATTAATTTTAACACATAACACATTATTTACAAAAAATTATATATACAGTGTATCAGCAGGGTTGTGCAGAGTTGCAGTATCAGGACAGTCACTTAACCTTATGTTAGCTTAAAAAAAGAATTACTTGCTGTGATAATGTGATATATCAAATTCAACACATTCATACAGTGCAACAGATATTCCTGTGAAATTACAGTAAACTACTGGCAGCTGTAGTTGCCAGAATCCTACCATTATTTTACATTAGGTGCCCCTACCGTAATTTACTTCAACAGTATATTACCTTAAAATGCATTACAGTAGAATGTGATGTTTACAGTGTAATTCTATTGCGAGTCATGTACGTAATATACTGTATTTCTAGTGTTGCTGTTGTAAGCTACATTAACGGTTTCTGTGTGTGTGTGTGTGTGTATATATATATATATATATATATATATATATATATATATATATATATATTACAGTAAAGTATTGAAAAAAACAACTGTAGATTGCAGACATATGTTGTAAATAACAATGTGTCTTTAATCTTAATGGTCCAGTATTGAGTTCTAAAAATGAGCTAAGTTTTACATTAAAAATGCATAATCCCTGAAACATCTAGCACAAAAGAGGATGAGACAAGTGATAGCTTTATGGAACTGAACATTTAATCAAAGGCAGCATTGTATATCAAACATTTTATTTTAACTCTAAATAGAAACCAAGCAAAATATGACACTAACCCATATCCTGAATAATATAAGCTCCTAAACATACATAACTGCTTTGCAAACTACTGTACAAAAACTTTCTGTTCAATGAAACAAATTCAAAACAAAAACAACATAAAAGCACTATTAAACAGATTGCAGGTTAACATTATTTGTAATGCCTTCAAATGTCCTTTTAATCGGCAGAAACGACCAGGCAATGACCAGGCTCACAGCTCTCTGAGTGAGAGACACTACTTTTCCCTGGCTAGTCTTTTTTCCCTTCTCTTCAAACAGCCTGAAACAGCGCGTAACACTTGTATGAGTAAATAAATTATACTGCCTGGATCACCTATTATGTCCCAGTTTTCACCTTGGCAACAAACTGCAAATATCCTTGCAGTAACCTAAAGCTTAGAAACACACTTAGGTTGAGCTAAGATATCTTACAAATTAAAGTAGCCAGAACAGTAGCCAAAACAAACTATACAAACCATATGAACATTTTTAAAACTTAGACCACTCTTAACAACTTTTCAATGTCCTTAATTCCTTTTTCAAAGGAAGTGTTCCTTAAGCATGACAAAGTTCAATTCCTGCATTGATATGTTCAAGTTTCCTCTGTTGTTAGTTTAGTGAGATCCATTCTTAGTTCTGAGATTAGTAATTGTGCTGGGTCAGTTTTAGTTCTGGGTGCCTGTGACAGTCCTACCACGCTGCTGTCATCAAAATAAGGAAGTGAAGGAAGAGATGTTTTCCTCCTCGGGAATGAGGGATGATGAGGTTCATCGGTGGCTCGCCATCTCCTTCGTCAAGAACAGAATCCAGAATCCAAGGTCCCAGGCACTTCATGGGATCTCAAAAACCTGTATAACAACAGGGCTATTACTTACAGTCCCCAAGTTCCAATTATCTATGGCCATAACAGATGATAACATCTCCAAAATTCTCATTATACTACTTTAACATCATAGCATTTATATGAATTAAAAAGTTTTTAAACTGTACAGCATATTCTTGTATTTGTATTTATATGTTGTCATTTGTTTTTATAACATCAAACATGAATTATGATTTTTAACATTTTAACCATGGCTTTAACATTTTACCAATACACCTTAAACCATGAACTGATGTGTAGTACACAGCATTCATTTCTTACACACCTATGTAATGTTAACATTTAGGTGCCTATATTTTTCACATTCTCTCCCTATGCACAAATAAAACAGTTTTTAAATTGGCAGTACATAACCAGCTGCAGTGCATAGATTTTAACATTCTGCAATAGTGCTCAATTAGCAGATACAATTTAAAAGAAATTAACTACAATGTACATTCCTATCTCACACCGACTACAGTAGTTAGCAACGCTAGTTTAGTTTAGCTCGCAGCAGAGAGTGAGCTGGAGAATATGGACAGAAGTGTGGACATCACTCCAGGAGAACAGCGGGGAGAGGGGCAGAGAAATCAAAAGGGTTGGCAAGCATGGGATATTGTTTATCACAATCAGATCATTTATATTATATATATAATTAGGGGCAGCTGGTGGAAAATGTTCTAGTTAGGGGTGTGCCATATCCAATCAATTTCAGCAAACATCCCAGTATGATTGTCATGGTTTTGGGTTTGTGTGTTTTATTTTGAAATATTCTCCTTCTCTCATATGTCTGTTAGTTTTGTGTCCTGTCTTTGATTGCTGTGATTGGTTTCACCTGTGTCATTTGGTTTCACCTGTGTCTCGTTGTCTCCCCTACCTGAGTGCATTTAAGTCTGTGTCTTCCTCTGTTCTGTGTCAGATTGTCGTTGTATGTGTGTTAAGCTTCCTGACCCTGGTGTTCTGTGTTGTTTGGAATAATGGTGTTTCTGGTGTACCTTCGTTTATGGACTTTAGGATTTTGGTTTTTGCCAGCTGTTTGCATTTGGGTCCTCTCCCTGTTTCTCGGCTTGACACTTAAACGTGACAGTACGATCTGACCATCATGGACCCAGCAGGCTATTCAGAGGAACTCTCAACTTGATAATTGATTTGATTTAAAGACACTTGGAGGAATGCTCCCTCTGACAGTTCCAGAGAATTAGCTCTTACCACTGCTCGCAAGAAGGTGTTTGCTAAACCTTGGCTTTGGAGTTAATTACTTGAGTGGGTGTTGAGATTTATTAGCAAACCTTCACTCAGGCCTGCGAGCAACCAACCAGCTCGCAACCTGCCTGTATCCCTGTCAGCTAGCCTCTGGCCTGCTAGCCTCCAGCATGCTAACCTTCAGCCTGCACCCGGCCTGCTAGCTTCCATCTTGCACTCAATTAGGTTTGTGTTAGGTTCGTAAGCCTGCAACCTGCCTGTCGTGAGCCAGGCCCAGCCCTGAACCCGTACCTGGGCACCCGCCTGGCCCGGGGAGGCCCTCGTAGTATCAGCCAGTTTTCTGGTCTTCATGGCAGATGACAAAACCTCTCCTTGGGTCACCTTGCCAACGTGTCTGTCCGGTTGAGGCCTACTCCAGCCAGCTCTTCATCTTCACCGCTGCCCAGCGCCTCAGAGCAGTCATCAGTACGGCCGCAGTACAGCGCTCTTCAGCACTACCTCCAGAATGTAATCCTTTAGCACTGACAGCATGCTGTCCAATAGCTTGTTTTGTAGCATCTTTAACTGCCTTTAAAACAGTACGTTACCTGTTAAGGTGCTCCTCTGGCACACTGTCTAGGGAGGCATCAAAATCCACCAATCCCCTGAAAATGCCAGGGTTGTCCATGGAGTCAGTCTCGTCATGCCCACACAAGGCCGACTCAAAAGCCCCTCAAAACATTAGACATTCGATTATTTTCGCACACACTGTTTCTCTTTCTCGCCAGCCTGCTGTCTGATTGCGAGGTCAGGTTGATCTGGGCCCAGCTCTTTCTCCTATAGTTTCTCTGCCAAAGAATTAGGTTGGGTCTTGAAGGAGTAACGTAATATAGTGATTGCGGTGGCTCCCTTGGGGCGATAAAATAATCACTCTTTTCAGATTAGATTTGAGGACACTGATTGACAAAATTTTATGTCATACGTTCATGTCTTTAGCTAAACTGCTACACAGACCCACGTCCGGTGGGTGATTTCTCCATTGCTACAGATACTGAGACATGTAGACAGACGGCGGGGACGTGTAGGAAAAGCATATATGTTGTGCAGATGATTTTCTATCATATTTTACACATATTACTGGGTGCACTCCATATTTCAAACACGAATATTGACAATTTGTTTTATTTATTATTGTTATTGTAGTGGTAGTTGTGGTGGGTTTGTTTGTGGCTCAAGGGCTCAACGAGGGTAGTGCCTTCTATTGGCCAGTCGCCACTGTATATAATATCAATTTATATCGTTTATAATAGATTATCAGTGCATTTTCTTGCCAGATAGACAGACGCTGAAACTATTGCTGCGGAGTGCGAGCCAATCGCGGAGCTCTGCACCGTGGCATGATCTGTCTGAACATCCCAATTCGTTAACATGGGCGCCAAAAGTAAGTGAGCAGCGCTTCGGGGTGCATCATGCGTCCTGTGTCTCCCAGGCCTAGCCGCTCGTCTCCTCTATAAAACGTCTGTATCCTCACTGCGCTGCATTATTGTAAACTATAATGAACTGGTCGTGGGTTACATCTCTCGCCTGTCTAGGCTCTGTCTTTCTCTCTATCTCCTTGCAGTTCTCATGCATTAGTTCTGTGTTGTTGACTGTGTAGTTGCTGTGGCTGCTTTGTCATACAGTATGTTGGTGTTCAAGTATACTGTCTGCTGTACAATTCTCAAATTGTTGTCAAAAACTATTAGATATGAATTATCCTGGCCGTTCAAATGAATAAAGAAAATGAATATCGTACCTCCAACCTGCCTGCCTGTATTCCTTTTAATCCTCTTTATCTTGTTAATGAAGTAATATTTTTCCCCCCCGGGTTGTCCACGTTTATATTGCCTCTAACGCACAGGGTAAAATAAGATGCAACCCTGGTCTGCTTGCGTTATCTTTTTTTTACCTTCCGCGGCGCAAATGTAGTGTGGAACTTGCTACCCTGATGGGACTTAACTTCCTCCAACAGGTAACTGTCACTCCACCATCTAACCAATAAGAGAGCAAATATAAACAGAATACATCTGACAGGTAGATAGATGAGTGAACTGTTGTCTTTTCTTTTTTTAAAAACTGAAAATAAAACTGAAAACATTTTCTCTGCTTGGTAAGGCTCGGGGCCTCCTGGCCCTTTTTACAAGAGGATATCCATTTTGTTGCTTCCTGGCTAGGTTTGAATTCCTCCAGTGGGCAGCCTTCATTGCTGATACGGATCAAGTCTTCAGCAGTGAAAACATGGAGGCTGCTGCGGGTGGTGTTCTTGATACGATTCTGTACCGAAAATCCCCTCTCACACTGAGCCGAGGAGATTGGCAACACAAGCAGTATAAATAAAAGTAACTATAAGTAAAACTCAATTTATTTATTCAGGAGAGTAGTGAGAAATGTCTGCCACAGCCCCAGGTATGACTTGTCTGCGAAAGTGGCCCTGGGACTTCAGCTGCTGCCATTCCTGATGGACCTGGTCAGACTGGCATCCACCACTTTGTCAATAGAGATACAGGGAGGGAATAAGGTAAAGGAACATTTAGACCAGAGAAATGTGTGAAACTTAAAACGTTGACCATGTTATTGTTATTGTTGTTAAAATACATAACATCTAATGGTCGTACCTCTATACTTAAATCCATAAGACATATTTCACACATGCTTTACAAATCTAAAAGGAGAATTTGTAATATTGCCCTAGCTGCTCACTTTCTGAGAAGGTCCCCAAAATGTTCAAGAAGAGACTAAACCTCTGCCCTGCCATAGTCCAGTAGTGCACCTTGACTCTCTGGCCATGCGTCATGGTTGAATATTCTGAGGCAGTTGAATACACCTTCCCCTGACTGACTCAGCAAACAACTGAAGCGTGATCTTATCTCTTCTACTGCTGTGTCAACAGCTGCTGCCATGTGCAGATGATTGAAAACGCCATCAGTCAAGGGAACTCACCTTTCAGCTCCATGCCCTGAAAAGCATTTTAACATCAAAATTGAAATACCAATAATTGAAAAATAAAAAAATTCTCTTATTTGCTATTGTATCACATCTGAAAGTTAACACTCTCTCCCTCAGGCTGAATGCTCAGAAACTTCTCAACCATTCCTCCTGGCCTAGGCCTCAACTTCATCCCTTCCAGTGCAGACACTATTCTCTGTAGCTCAGCAGAAGCCTTGGGTAGGATCAAGTCATTCCCCTGTAGGAACCGGCTAAGGCTCCCTAGATCTGTAGAAACATCAGCCGTAAAGTGGCTGAAGGCGCAGAACTCTGCATGCTCCATCTCCCACTTGATCTAAAAATAATGTCAGAGATTGCAGTAAATTACATCATTTCTTGAAACAACTTGGTTTAGAAAAGATTGAGCAACCATCGAAGCAAGCATGAATTGAAATGTATTACTTTCTTAGCCCTTCCTTTCACATCAGCAGAGGGAGAGGATGCAGACAGGTGGCTGTAGGGTTGCAGCGTACTGGCCACTGTCCTGTTCATCCTGTCCAGCTGGTTTGAGAAGAGCATGCAATCCAGCGTGTGGCTTTGACACTGGAAAGGTTACTGATGTTGACCCCCAACATTTTGCCCCCTGTCTGCAGCTCCTTCTAAGATTTTGGGCTAAAGTGGTATGTTTTCTGCAGCAGGTGACATAAAGTTTAGCTACCATGGTCTTTTTTTAGACAGTCAGCATGGCCAGTTGGCCATGTTGAAGATAAAAAAAAAAAAGAAAGGGGGGGGGAGTCAAGTCAGTCTGTAAGTACATGTACATATGTGGTATGGATCTTAAATGTCTGAATGTTTCTTAAAATTTCCCATTAGTAATTAGGGAAGAAAATTATTGTTGTGACAAGGATGACTTATGATTTTATGTATATTAGATCACATTCAGTGTATTTCTAAGCACAGCAGTAATCAAATTTACCTGTGAGGCATGCAGTGAAACGGAATGCAGGGAGTGCAGCATAGTGCCAGCCTGCTCAGGTTGTTTGGTGATGAAGGCATCTCTGGCAAGAAGGTGATGTTGGGAAGTATTGTGCTTTTTTACATTTTCCCTTTTTTAAAGTGCTGTTACCCGTTACGTAAGGGTTGTCTCCTCACATCTTTTCTGGAGCCTCCCTGCACCAGAAACAGAACAAGAGTTGCTGTTGTTCATCGAAAGTTAGCCAAGGGAAATCCTTTTTCCACTCTGCGTTATATTGCGGGCCCCAAAATGTGTTGTGTCACGCTAGCTCAACTTGCTGAGGAAACAGCAATCACATACTTGGTGTTGGATGTATGGACTCCGGGGTCACGATTTTGAATCGCACAATAGACTACAACTACCAAGTAGAATAGCGATGCACCATCGATTCACCTCAAACACAAACAAGCACACAAACCCTCACCTCACACATACGAGCGGCTCCATCTCACACACGCATCGCAAAGCTGTATCACACGGGTGCTACTGCAGTAATTTCATTCATCGCACAGACTGATTTTTTTGGTAGCACATGCTACATATATGTATACACTGTACAGCCCTGCAAACAATAAATGATTGTATTGACATTCATTATCATTATATTATTATATACTAAGTTGTTTCCAGGTGACTGTTATTGAAGCGGTAAAGCAAAATCTTAAACAAAATCTACCTCCTGCCAACTAACCATGCAGAGAGAATTGTCAGAGGCATGGTAAAATGTAGTTCCCACTGTTCTGAATTTTCTCAAAAGCCCATTCAGTCATACAGTGAACTCTGGCTCTATTTGTTGTAATGTTGTACCGAAGAAAGTCCCTGGCTGTGGCTTCTGTGTTCCTTTTTAGCCACCTCCCTCACCTCCCCTGTGCCACCCGTGTCTTAGCTTAAGTGGGAATATTTTGGTGTACTGTGATAAATTATAGATAACCTCTAGCTGTGTGGTCCAGCAGAAGCATTCTTACATTTTATATTCCTGCCATACTAAAGATGGACTTTTCTCCCCTGTCTGGCCAGAGCCTCCTTGAGCCTTTCTGCTGCCCTGCTCTCTGCTTCACTGGAGCTTTCACCCTCCATTTTCCCCTACTGTTTTATAAGGAGTGTTAAAGAGCTTCACCCATACAATGCACATAATTTCTGTGATGTTGGGACTTGCACCCTTATATCTTTCTCAATACAGCCAATGGACAAATGCTATCTAAAAAATAAATGAGCACCAGATAGATACAGTATTAAGCTGGGAAATATTGTGGTTGTGAGTGATGCCTCAGTCCTGATCTACATCCTGATTGTGCATCTGTTAGTTGTCCATTGTGAATATGTTTTTTCTCAATAAGGCCGCATTCAGACAGACATTAGCACAGTGTGAAAAAACACAACCAACTCATTCATTTCAGTGGGACAGCTGTGTTAGCACAGCGCAGGTGCTGAGGCTCCTGCAAAAAAAAGTTGAACCTGGGTCAACTTTTGTCATACTGCAATGTAACATCATCAGGCGAGACGCCACGTTGGCCAGTCAAGTATACTATGGAAGCACACATTCCTGGTAGATTTCTTTGCAATGTCAAGGGCGTAGGAAGCATTGAAAATGTGGGTGGGACAATATCTAACGGGGGTCTGGGGGTCCTCCCCCAGTAATTTTTAAACAGAGTAGATGTTATTTCCTGTATTCTGGTGCCTTTTACCAGGTGGTTTTATCTGGCTATACTAGCATGAGAAAATTGAGTACATTTTGTAATTTCATCAAGAGGAAGTGTTTGGCCCCAGATCACATATTTGAAGATAATAAAAAGTCATTGATTCGATGACCAGAGCCATCTTTAATTATAACCACTCGTTTATTTAAAGAATCTCTTTATGTTAACATGCCATTTCTATTAAATTAATTTCTTTAATGTTATCAAATCAATGAGTAAAGTGGAGAGGACAACTGTAGTCAGATGCAGAGGGCACTCTATTCTCCAATAAACTACATTCATCTTCCAATCATTTGCTATGAAAAATCACCAGGACCTGAGGCCTGTGTCTCAAAGCTAGATTATGTCATTAGCCAGTTATCTTGGTGGCTTTGTTTAGACACACATTTTAACACCGCTGTAGTGATGCGCGGGTCAGGGGTTTTTATACCCGCACCCACCCAATCCGTTCTTCATGTTGCTGATCCTGCTGCTGGGAGCAGCTAGCTGTCCAAAGTGCTCTCTTTCTCCCCCGCCCACATGGGAAGATCTAGGCTAAATAAACAGTGAATTTTAACAGTATAGTAGCCTACATGTGTAGGTCTATACTGTGTTTTTTAGCCTAGTGTTCATCTGCACTGTGTAGAAAAATAATGGATTACACAGTTGTAGGATTTAATCTATTTTGATGCGCTTCGAGACGAGCTCATGACCAGGTGACACACAAGCGCATCCACTGAGTGCGCTTTCCGCTCAGCTGGTCGTGTGCTCGTCTCTATATATAGCCCCTGCCCACCAACCAACTTTACAGCATCAGCAGCAGAGATATGCGGCAGCACCTGCCCCTTGTACTGCAGAAGCTGCCCCTGGTCCCCCTCCCCACCGACAGCAGCGGAGCTATGCTGCAGTTTTAGCCCAGTCTACGGCCACAGTCCCTCTTCCTGCTACCTCTGAGCTAGGAGACATCAGGGAGATGCTACACTATGTGCACCATGTTCAGCTAAGACACATATTCAGAACACCTTCTCACTTGAAAAACAGAACGATAGCAATAGTAGTAGTCAGTACAATGATAATATTAGTGAAAATAGTACATGCTTCATGTAATCTATGTACAGTTATTATTCAGTATTGTAAATATATAGATAATTGTAGGTGTTTTTATATTTGTCTCACTAAACAGGTATATTCAGGGTCTCCACTCGTCAACCTTTGAGCTGAAGAGTGGAAACCCTGAATTCATGAACTCTGTTAAAGATGTTGATGTAATTGTGTTGACAGAAACATGGTGTCAAATTGATCTGCTCACTCACTGTCCTCCAGGATATAGTGACGTCATGGTGCCCTCCATAAAATTAAAAAATATCCGCAAGTGCAGAACATCGGGGGCGATCTGGGTGTGGTATAAAGGAGACCTTTGCCGTCAGATCTCACCAGTTAACCAAATGTGTGATTTACCCAGTTTAAGATTAGATCAAAGCCTGGGCATAACTGATAGAGACCTATCTCTCTGTGCTATTTACATACTCCCAGTAGATTCTCCTTATTTTGAAGAAGACACTTTTGAAACTCTCCACTCAGAAATCGCCTATTTCCAGGCCCAGGCAAACGTGCTTCTAACTGGAGAACTGAATGGACCAACAGGAATTGAACCTGATAACATCGATGTCAGTCTCCCCTGTTTACCACACCAACCTTGACTCTGAAATAAACCAAAGTGGCAGGGAGGTAGTGCATCTCTGTTGGGCCTTAGGCCTGTACATAGTTAACGGTAGGTTCAGAGGGGATTCTCTAGGGAGATTCACATACTCCTCAGCTCTTGGGTCTAGTGCAGTAGACTATTCGATCACTGACATGGACCCATCCACTATCAGTGCATTCACCGTCATACAGCAATCCCCCTTTTCAGACCTCAACCAAATATATGTGTTCTTTAAACTCTCAGGTCAAATGAGTGACACAAAAAGGGAACCCAGTAAGCTGTATAAATTAAGCCCTACTCACAGATGGGCCCAAGACGGTGGAGACAAATTCATCATGGCCTTGAACTCACCTGATCTGATGAATGACATATTAGTATATAACCAAAATCAATATGTCCCTACCAGAGATGGTTATGATATTTCATAAGGCAACTATTGAAGCTAACCTTATAAAACAAAAACGGAAGCCTATTAAGAAGCAAAACGCCATAAATGTACAGTTAGGAACAAAAAAAAAATTATACCCACAAGAAAGATATTGAAAACGCCTTTAATCAAAATCAATTCAGGGATATGTGGAACAACTTCAACACAAAGCAACCACAAGCACTGCCCATCCAAAATGGTGACATCTGGAGAGCACATTATGAAAATCTATACAAAGACTTATCAGTAAATCTAATTAATTCAGATCAATGTATTATAAAAGAAAACCTCCAAACATTAGAAGAAACAATTAAAGACAACCAAAAACCCCTTGATTTGAATTGACCACACAAAGTCTCTCCAGCCAAGAAAAGCCTGTGGTCCAGACAGCATTAAAAACAAAATGCTCAAATGCAGCACGCCAGAGATGCAGGATACACTGTTGAAGCTGTTTAATATCGTATTACAATCAAGATGTTTTCCCGACATCTGGTGCAAAGGGCTCATTTCCCCCGTTCAAAAGAGTCAAATCAGACCCTGGTAACTACCGAGGCATCTGTGTCAGCAGTTGTCTAAGTAAACTATTCTTCCCAAAACACCACACCACCGACCATGTATACACCCTTCACACTTTAATTAACAAACATGTACACCAAACAAAAATGGTAAGATATTTGCTTGTTCTATTGACTTCAAGGCAGCTTTCGACTATTTGGCACAAGGGGCGCTTTTACAGACTAACATTGTGGTATAGGGGGCAAAATGTATGATCTAATATCAGTTTATTTGGAAAATAGATGTGCTGTAGAATTTGGAGACAAACAAACTGAATCCCTCACCCAGAGAAGAGGTGTTCGTCAGGGCTGCAACTTTATTTAATGTGTATATAGATGAACTTGCTGTACAGTTGGATCAGCGGGGGACCAGGGGACCTCCAGCAGATGTTGCCCAGCAGATCGTAGAGCTCTGCCGGGTCGGTGAGGGCTCAAAATCTCACACAAATATTAATAGTATTAGTAACAGAGCCAATAACAACAACTGTAGTAGCAGCTGTCAAGCAGGAACACGGGGGCAGCAGGTGGCCCACAACCACAGATCCAGTCTCTGCAGCTCCAGATGCAGAAATACCTGCTGAAAGTGACAGAAAGAGAGAGGAGAGAAATGAGAATGCACAGAACTACGGGAGAGAGAAGATGTCGAGTTAGTAACATGCAGTAATGGGATAAAAATGCATACAGATGGAGAGGGAGAAAAGGCGAGAGGAAAGAGGTGCATGATGGGAAGTCTCCCGGGAGTCTAGGCCAATAGCAACATAACTAAGGGATGGTTCAGGACTCACCCAAGCCAACCCTGACTATAAGCTTTATCAAAGAGGAAAGTCTTAAGCCTACTCTCAAATGTGGAGATGGTGTCTGCCTCCCGAACCCAAACTGAGATCTGATTCCACAGGAGAAGAGCTTGATAACTGAAGGCTCTGGCTCCTATTCTATTTTTGGAGACTCTAGGAACCACAAGTAACCCTGCATCCTGGGAGCACAGTGTCCTAGTCGGATAATATGGTATTATGAGATCCTTAAGATACGATGGTGCCAGACCATTAAGAGCTTTGTAGGTGAGGAGAAGGATTTTAAATTCTGTTCTGGATTTTACAGGGAGCCAGTGCAGAGAATCTAATATTGGAGAAATATGATCTCTTTTCCTAGTTCTTGTCAGTACACATGCCACAGCATTCTGGATCAACTGGAGAGTCATAAGGAACTTATTCGGGCAGCCTGATAATAAGAAATTGCAATAGTCCAAACTAGAAGTAACAAATACATGCACTAGTTTTTTGGCATCATTTTGAGACAGGATGTACCTGATTTTTGCAACGTTGTGTAGGTGAAAGAAGGCAGTCCTTGAAGTTTGTTTTATGTTGGAGTTAAAGGATAAATCCTGATCAAAGTACAAGTACAATAACTTCAGTTTTGTCTGAGTTTAACATTAGAAAATTACAGGTCATCCAGGTCTTTATGTCCTTAAGGCATGTTTGAAGTTTAGCTAACTGGTTAGTTTCATCTGGCCTGATCGATAGATATAACTGCATATCATCCGCATAACAATGAGAGTTTATGGAGTGAGAGAAAGGGAAGGTTAGATATAGGTCTATAGTTGGCTAAAAACCCTTGATCAAGAGTGGGCTTTTTAAGAAGCGGTTTAATTACAGCTACTTTAAAGGACTGTGGTACATAACCAGTTAATAAAGATAGATTGATCATATCCAGTAAAGAAGTGCTAACTAAGGGTAAAACGTCTTTAAGCAGCCTAGTTGGAATGGGGTCTAAAAGACAGGTTGATGGCTTAGATGAATTAATCATCGAAGTTAGTTGAAGAAGGTCGATAGGAGCAAAGCAGTCAAAATATTATATCAGGTTTTACAGTTGTTTCTAAGGTTCCTGTGTTTGAAGTCGGTACCGGTTGACAGCAGGACTTGATTAATTTTTTCTCTAATTGTTAAAATTTTATTATTGAAGTCGAAGACTCATGAAGTCGTTACTACTGAGTAGGTAGGGCTATAGGAAGGCTATAGGAATACATGGTTCAATAGAGCTATGACTCTCTGTCAGCCTGGCTACAGTGCTGAAAATAAACCTGGCCAGATAAAGAAACCTTTATCTGGCACATGAAATGTGGCAGATGCGTAAAAAGTCCTGAAGCACACAATTCTATCTATACTGTATTTCTGTTTTGTTGTATGTAGTTCTGTGGTTCTATAGTGTTTTGTAGTAACTGTAACTCCTGGCTGACTGTAATTGCTGAATTATTATTATTATGCTTTGGGGGTGTGTGTGTGTGTGTGTGTGTGTGTGTGTGTGTGTGTGTGTGTGTGTGTGTGTGTGTGTGTGTGTGCAGGGTAAACAATGAGCTAATCCTGCTTTCCTACTGTATTATTGGAAAAGTGCCTACAGAGTGAATTGTGGGGATAGCCCCGCCAGATGGATCACTTTGAGAGAGAGAGAGAGAGTCAGCCAGTGCTTGTGTTGCCCACTGACCTTGAGGAAAAGAGGAGTATCCCATCTGAAGAGCAGCCTGTCACACGGACACATAGTACCCGTTCACCAGTTGAAATGTACAGATATCCTCTAATACAATAAGCTAGTTAATTTTTACAATTGCTGAATAAACCAAGTCAGGTCAAACAGGAAATTAACTGATGTGTTGTGATGTCTGTAAGGAAATAGCAGTCATACCTGCATGGGACGAGATGAGTAGGATATTTTTAGGAAAGTTAGAGAAGTATCATGCTGTTTGTGTTTAAATGAGCTCCACTGCACCTGGGTGAAGAGATTGAGAGACTGTTGGTACCACAGGGAGGACTGAGCCAGCAGCAGACAGGAGATAGAGGGAGGCTCAGGTTTTTCCTCTGGGATACATTAAATGCGGAGTGTGTGTGTGCGTGTGTGAGCAGCATTCTGTTGAAACAGTCTAAAAGTAATCACTGCACATTTTGCAGTAATCACTTCTGTAGCTTAAAATGAATCCCGAACTGACCAAAGCGGCTAACCTTTGTCACACAGAACTCGAGTGAGTTTTTAACATTGTTTAAGGCTGTATTGCATTTTGATCGCTGAAGTTACTTTGGTAACACATAAAAGCTGAGGCTAGAGCTTTTGTCAGTGTTGGGTCAGAGTGTGAGGCTGTTTACTGAAAGCAATACATATCAGTTCAGACTTGGTACTGTACATACTCAAAAAGTATCTGTCTGTCAACAGATCTGTTTGCTAAATAAATCACTGTCATGTCCAAACTAAACCAGTCTAACTGTCTTTGACAGCCAGTGTAACAGGACACAGAGAAAATGCTCATCTCCTCAGGAGCAGTGAGCTGACAGAGTTGAAAAATGTTGCCCTCTCAGCACACACAGCATACTGACACTTCTCAGAGGACATGTTGGCTTGACAGTACAATCTCTGGATGATTACAGGAACACAAATAAGAACATCACAGTTTCTTACAATAAATAACTATACCTATACTGCACAGACATTGCCTGTTGCATTCAAAGTATTTTTTCACTGTTTGCTAAGGGGAAGTGAAGAAGACTTGCTTATTTGTCAGGAGGCAGAATGCAGCTTTTCCACGAGTTGACATGGTGAGCTGCTGTATAAGTCCTGTAGATTGTCTGCTTGCCTTCAGCATTGACACATTGTGTAACTTCAAATACGATTACAGAACTGTGCATGACTGCCATGTGGCTGTGGATAATGAGAGCAGGGAGCTTCATGAGGAATGGTGCCAGCAAAGAGCCTGAGCTTTCAGCGGGAGGGAAACGTAAGCTTGTGTATTTTATCAAATAGTTTTTTAACATGAAAATATCTTTCAGTGACTCTTAAGCTTAATTCACACAGTTGGCCTATAACAGAAAAAAATTTCCCTAAAGGTGATTTCAGACAGCGAGCGGGCTGCCACGGCAGCAGGGCACAACTCTGCCACTAGGGGTCCCGGCTACCTCCGATCCTACCAGTCTGAACACCACAGGCTGCTGCTATCACCCAGTATAATCTCATCACACAGCTAAATAGAGGGGGTTGTTGCCTGAAATATAGGAAATAATATCACATGATTAATGTAATGTTTTACTAACTTGTATCATAAACATTGTGTATTGTCCCAGACCGAATAATCAGACTTTGGAGCTGATGTTTCTCCAAGACCATTTCTCTTCATCGATCTGTCTGTCCTCTGCTGGTGAAGAGGTGTATCACTTAGGTCCTATTGTTTCCCTAGCTGTAGTTTCTGTGGTTGCCATGGTCACACGGCGAGCCACGGAGGCAAGTTGAAAAAGTTAATCATCATAAACTCTGAATGCTGAGGCAAATAAATGTGCATGTTCATAAGAGTGGCAGCCACCTTTCCTTTGTGCTGTTTAATTCAGTTCCAACGTTGCAGGAGAACAGTATAGGTGATGAATAATCTTTAATGTAGCTTTGAATTCATAAAAGACCTCACAAAAATGCCCAACATGTCCTGGAGTTGTTCAACAAGTAGGTCTCAGTAGGTCTCTTTTCAGAGACAAGGTTAAGGTGACACTGTACGCCGTTCTATCTGCTCCAAGGAATTGTGATAAAGCTTTCTCCTGCACAGTGACTGGGGCAGTCACTTTAAAAAAAAAATCTAATCAATGAAAAATAATATGTAATTTATTTGAATGAATTTGAACGCAGCCCACATAGCCTAGTTGTAAAATCATAGAATTGATGTTGGTCCATTCATTCACGGTGCTTCTGCTGCCTCACAGTGCCTTTGGTGATTTGTTGCCATGGTAATGTCACTGTAAGGCTACAACATTTTTAACATGCAGGAAACATCGATCATTTTGTGAAGAGAACAGCATTCTTTTAGTTTTCTGAGTTCAACAGGGTCAGCTGCTCAGACAGACAGTACATATTAGGAACGCCCTCTACTGGAGCACAGAACACCACCTGTTGTACTTATGCATTGTGAATTTAATATTTGAACAGGTGGTTACAGAGTGAATATTTAATTTTTCTCACGTTCGAATAGTAGTTTCAAGTTTGAATAAAGAGTGACGGCTCAACGGGTCAATAAGTTCCACTGCTGTGATGTTTGTGGTGTTATGCAATCCCAAAGACTCTTCTCTTGTGCTTTGGCTGTCATGTCTCCTGTATTGTCTTTGGGAAAGTATATTGTCCGCAAACATCTGCTCTGCAGTGTCCACTCTTTAATGAAGTGGACATTTGGCTCATCCCCAGATCTGCTGTTGGCAACTCAAGTTCAGTGATATACTTGGCATTACGTACATCAGTTTGAGGATTTTGGCCAAATGCGAACCTTCTTTTAAAAGGGGACCTATTATGCTTTTCCTTATTTTCTGTCTATATATATATATATATATCTATATATATATATATCTATATTATATTATGTAACAATGTCAGATGTTCATATTAAACGTGGCCAAAGTTTTAAATAATGAGGTAAAAGTAATCCCTGTGAGCAAAAAGCTCAGACTTCAGACTGCTCTGAACACTAGCTTTCCAACGTTTTTCTGCTTTCGAGCCTGCATAGCGTCAGCCTAACTCGGATGTCATGATGATCTTTCATCTGTGCTCATCTGTATTGACAACTTATTTGTTTGTACTGTTTGTATGTGAATTCTTTTAAAAAAAAAAAAAAAAAGATCTGCACCAGTCACAGCTTGCCCATGAAGTACAAAGACGCGCCCATCCACCCGTCTGTCTAAGTTGTTCGACCGCTCTGCTCATAGAGCAAAATGAAGTATGGACATAGGTCTGGCTATGCAACACTACTCTGCTCAGGACTACTCTTCAAGTTTTTGGAGGTTGTTCAGTATGTCTCGCAGAAAGTTAGTTTTTTGGTTGTGAAGGAAAGTTAGTTTGTTGATGGACAGATGGCTTTACTTGTTGCAACGTAACTGTAACCGTAGCTATTGTTAGCTCTCTTAGCCGTGCAGCTAGAGCTATTAGATAGCTGACTCTGCCTGGACTGGGAACTTAGAGCCCGGGCCTGTAAACCTCCTCCTCCCAGCGGTCCAAAGCTCCTGTGCTTGCGGTGTAAACAGCAACACTCAGCTAAGCTAAAAGGACCGCTAGCTGCACGGCTAACTGAGCTAATGGTAGCTAATGTTACAGTTAGCAGTAGTTAGCGGCTACTGTAAAGCTATCTGTCCATCAGTAAACTCCGTAAATCACCAAGAGTTGAGGCCGAGCAGCTGAAGGACATCAGAGGGAAAACGAGAAAATATTTTCTCCATAAAATATGATCCAGTTTCACCAAAATCAATGAATAAAGTTATAAAAGTTGTGTGTTTGTGTACAGTAAGCAGTGAGACACTCCATTCCTGCAGCGTCTGTCATTTCTCCAACCTAATTCTTTTCTCATTTGTGGTCTGATAAACAGTAAATTCATCCAATTCAGTGCCCCATATTGCTATTTTCCAAGATAAGTTATTGTAGCTGTCATATGCTGTCCAGCACACTGGCAAGACAATGTGGTGTGCGGGCTAACAGCAGGGAGGGGGGCCTTAAAGAGACAGGAGCTAAAACGGCTTGTTTCAGACAGAGGATGAACTGAGGGGCTGCATGAAGGGCCAGTATAAGATAAAGATATAAGATTTTTTTTAACTGTGAATCATGCAAAGCTACTCAAGTGGAATCCCAGAATAAAAATATAGAGCTGGAAATGAGCATAATAGGTCCCCTTTAACAGTAATTGTGTTGTCTCTGTGTATCTGCAGCAATGGTATGTGTTCACTCCATCTTCTTGATTTCTTATCATAGGAAGCACCTGAGTCTGCAATGCATTTGTCACTAACATCAATGTACTTCAGTGTTGCTGTACTGCTTGATGTGCTGTGCGTCATAATACTGCTTTGCATATTTTATCTTTACCTGGTGAAAGAGGTGATTTGTATTTCTGCTGTTAGGGATGACTGTCCTCCAACAGTTTACAGAAGATATGTATTTTGTTCAGATTTTCTAAACCCAAACCAGTTCCACATACCTGAAGTTTAAAGCTGTAATCCTTAAAATGTCAGTCCTAATTGATTTGGTGACATAGTGGTTAACAGCAAGTGCAGTAAGTGCAGTACTACAAGTCTCAGAATTCTGGGGCCAGCAAACACTGGTTCAGCAGCTACTTTGTCAGAAAGACAACAGAAGAGCAGCTGGTGTATCTGTTTACAGTGCAGCCAAACAAACTCGCATTGTTTAAATAAAGAAGTCAGTCGTTAATAATTACAATTATCAGTTATCAGTAAGCAGTTATCTGATTTCAAGCTGCAACAAAAGTATAGAATATCTTGATAAAACCATAACACAAACAGCATTGCACACACAACAAATAAAACGCAAACAAATAAAAACGGTCAGTGGAGTGTGGTCAGGCATGTCTCCATGATGACAATAAGAGGCTAAAGAAAAGAGATGGGTCTTTAGACAGGTTTTAAAGGTATCAGAAGATCTAGGTGTTAGTAACAAGCAAACTATTCCACAATTTCAGGCCAACAGCTGAAAAATCTCGATCACATTGGGTTTTTTCTAGGTACCTAGGATGGAGAGCAGTGATTGGTCACCAGATCTAAGGGTTTGGGAGGTGGAATAGGGGATGCTAAGCTAAGCTAATTTAGCTAATTAAAGCAAAAAACTATTGTTTTGTCTATGAACCTTGACAGTTATCTCTCTCCCCTAGAAGTACTAAACAAATCAAAATATAATACACTATAAGGAGACTGCATTCTCTTTTGTCCCACAATTCTGAGAGCCATTGAATGTAGCATTGGCCAGTCTGACCTGTGACCTGGATGTAACCAGGTCAATAAAAAGCGATCATTGGTTCTGTCGCTCTCTTTCTCCAGGAAGCTTTCACAGTGGCAGACAGCTGTGGCTGTCTCCCTCTCAGTGCAGTCTGCTCACCAGCAGACAAAACTCCTGAACTCTCTCCTCCTGCCTTCGCCGTGTAATCTGCTCGGAGCAGAAACACGCAGTTGATGTGTCTTTATCAGATTTTGTTGTTGTGAAGTGTTTATGTTAGGTTAATCTGGTTTATGTTATGCTCCGCACAGACAGTCTTCGCATGCTAACTAACTCCTTCTTAACTTGGCACCGTTATCCTAAACTGACACTGGCACTTAAAGACAACCACACTTGGTTTCTGACCACGTGGGTTCATGCTCGTGCACGCAAAACATATGAGGCAGAACAAATATACATTCACACATTCCTTTTTTTAGCAGCACACACACACACACACACACACAGACACACACACACACAAATCTGAGTTCCAAATTGATAGTTTAGTGTATTTTATTAGACTCAATCAATTGGCTATCATTTCTCTGAGTGGTGAGTGGTGCCCCCAAGGACTAATTAAAGTTATTTATGATTATCTTGATGGCACCTACACAAGTGGGTGCCCCCCTTTAAACACTGTAAATCCCAACACTGCATAGTATCTTAATTACTCAAAATATAAGGTGACTAAAATGGCAACCATATTTTCAGTTTCAGCAACCAAAAGCTGATGTCTGGTTGCTAGCCTGGCAAACACTTTTAAAAGTTATTGTTGAGCCCTGCACTGAAGGACCTGTCCCTGAATGCCAACAACATGCTTAAGGCAGTCCAAGAGGATGGAGTGATGGACTGTGTCGAAGGCAGCCGAGAGATCTAAAAGAATTAAAATAGTGTAATTTCCAGAATCTAAAGACAAGAACAAATCATTTGTCACCCTCAGGAGAGCGTCCTAAAACCTGACTGAAATGTGTCCAGTATGCTGAATTTGTCCAAGAAGGAGGTGAGTTGAAAAAAACACTTTCAATTTGGAATAAAAACGAGAGCTTTGAGATTGGTCTTTAATTGTTAGGAACGGATGGATCTAAGTTAGGTTTTTTGAGCAGAGGATGAATGACAGCTAGTTTAAAGCAAGCTGGGACATAGCCACTGACCAGAGAGCTATTAATTATTGATAAAATACTAGGCTCAACAGTGTCCAGTAATTCCTTAACTAAGCATGAGGGAAGAATGTCTAAAGAACATGTGCTATGGTTCATATGTGAGATAATGTGTGTCAAAGAGGAAAGAGAAATCATTTCAAAGTTGGTAAGAACTGAGGGACATGAGCTGAACTCTGACAGATCATAGCAGGGCGGTGAGAGCTGAGATCGTACAGTGTCGCCTCTCTCTTCAGTTCTTTGTGGTAATCGTATTATTTCCAATAAAGAATCTTAGGAAATATTCAAAGGTATCTGGTGTTGCTTCATGACATTTTGTGACTGCAGGGTTTTATTGTATTAAATAAAACTTTGGGTCTATGGGCATGTTTGAAGATGACATCAGAAAAATATTTGGTTCTCTCTGCTTTGACACACTGTTGGTATTTAGCCAGACAGTATCTCAGATGCTGGTCAGACACTTGGAGTTGATCTTATTTCCATTTACACTCTGCTCTCCTGCATTCCTGCCTAACCGCATGAGTTATGGAGTTAAGGGCTGAGCTTTGATTTTTGCTTTTCTAACTTTGTAAGGGGCAGTTGAGTCAAGAATATTGGTGTAAGTGAAATTGA
This sequence comes from Siniperca chuatsi, assembly GCF_020085105.1. Classification (NCBI taxonomy): domain Eukaryota; kingdom Metazoa; phylum Chordata; class Actinopteri; order Centrarchiformes; family Sinipercidae; genus Siniperca; species Siniperca chuatsi. Next base: position 29,046,149 of record NC_058054.1, read on the forward strand.
ATATTGTGACCTGTTCTTCTGCGCCCTGACCAGCAGGGGGAGCTTTAATGAGAGCAGAGGAGAAGGCATCTGAGAACTGCCTGGCAGTGAGAGAGGTAATAGACCTGGAATAGTTTCATGACAGACTGGGTATAGGAGTCTGGGAGGGGAGTGAGGTGGAAAACATAATGGGCCAGTGATATACTGATATTGTTTATCTGGACATTGGGGACTGGAATGCCAAAAGTTAAAATAAGGTCAAGAGTATGACCATGTACGTGAGTAGGAGCCATGACTAACTGGGTAAGATTCAAAGAGTCAATTAAATGTAGATGGACAGCAAATGTGAATACTACTACTAACATTACCTAAAATGAAAAGGTTTACTAACCATAAAGGACAGAAAGTCAGAGAATTCATCAATAAGACGGTGTAGTCCCTCATTCGTCCAGGAGTGTTCTATCGTAGAAAAGGTTTCAGTCGTAGTCATCTGGACACTGTTTTCAGAATCAAGACGTTTCGGCTCCCATCCGGAAGTCATTCTCAAGTGTATTATCACCTTGGTCACGCCTATCACATGCTAATCAGGCACTTAGCAGTGATGAAGTAGATGCAGCCAGAGAACAATAGGCCTGATTACTGATTACTGGGCCATCTTGAAACTATTAGGTCAGTTTCAGGTGAAACTAGCTATTAACAGATACTCAGGCAGATTCCTTCCTGAGGGCAGGGCTTATGTAACTCAGAGTAGTTTAAATTTCCAGTTCCCGTCCAATTTTTTCACAATTGAGAATGACTTCCGGATGGGAGCCGAAACGTCTTGATTCTGAAAACAGTGTCCAGATGACTACGACTGAAACCTTTTCTACGATAGAATTCATCAATAAAAACCCTTATTGAATTTAGGTGGTATATAAGTGCACAATGTACAGGAATTCACTGTTCAATCTTACACATCAGGAATTCAAAACTTCATCAGTCGATCATTAAAAAATCATATCCAGGCCCCCACCACGTCCAGTAAGCCGCATTGAATTAAGGAATTTGTATTTTGCAGGACACAACGCAGAAAATTCTGATTTCCCAGGTCTTTGCCAGGTTTCAGTGAGAAATAAAAAAATCCAATTTATGGGTTAAAAACATTTCTATCCTGTGATTGGTTCAATTCAATCCAATTTTATTTATATAGCGCAAATTTATAACAGAAGTTATCTCATTGCACTTTTCCTACGCTGTCAGTCTGGACTGTATGCTCTTCTTAATATTATTCAGGGTTCGATGTTAAGGGGTTTTTTACTTGCCAGAAAGTGGGTCAGAAATCTACTTGCCCAAAGTCAATTTTTACTTCCCCCTAAACAAATAGTTTTATTTATTAGCGGTTATCAAATAACAACAAAAACTAAAGTTAATTGTCATGTTTAATCTTCATGAATAAAGTAAATGAATCGGAACAAGGACGCAGTGTGTCATAGATGCAAAGCAACAAACATTCTTGCATATCGAAAATGTTATGACGATCCCCTCTCCTTCTCCCCAGAGATAGACTCCTTGACTGTGACTGATAAATTATCTAAATAAACTTTACCCGCTGCCATTTTCTCGTGAGTAGGGATGGGTATCGTTAAGATTTTATTGACACTACTGATCTTATTGATGTTCTTATCGGTTCTTTTTCATTTCTAAATAATTGCTTTTTAAAAAATATATTATTTTAAAAAAGAATAAATTCAGAACAGGATTAGAAGTGAATATTTTAAATATAACTAAATGTAGAGTAGCAACAGTGAAGTCACTATATAAATCTAAAATGTCAGTCAAATAAATCATATTCCTGATATCAAAATGTCTGTGTCCTTCATTCTTTCTAAACATCAGCCAGTGTCAGTCCCTCCTCCGGTCCTCTGTCCTCCTCCCTCTGCTGCTGCTGTGAGTCACTGCAGGTAGAGAGAGGAGGGGCTGGTGTGTCTCAGCCAGCAGGAAGTTTGCAAGAATTTGCCAAATTTTAAAATTCGTGGCAAACTAAGATAAACAGGCTACATACAGACAGCTTTGTTTTAGCTTGTTCGTAACAATTCACCATTAGCCGAGCTAGCTCGCTGGGCTTGTGTAAAACATATGAGAGACTGCAGACAGAGCAGATTAAAATATCGCTTTCTTCATGTTCATGTTTATGCTTGTTGAACAGGTGTATTGATAAAGTATTGGAGGTTTTATTGCACTTTCTTACAGTAACGAGCGTAGTTGTTGTCAGCTGGAGTAATCTCCACCGCGGCCGGTCTGATCTGCTGACCGCTGACTGCGCTGCATGTGTCGGTGTGTGTGAGGAGGAGCTCAGACCGACACAGACACAGTTTAATTCTTTTCACCACTTGCCTCGTGCAAGTGAGTTGCTAGATTTACTTGCCCGACGTGGCATTTTACTTGCCCCGGGCAATTAATGGGTACCTAATGTACCCTTTAAGCCCATGCCAGACTTTTGACATATTTTGACAAATTAAACAATAAAAAACATTAGAAATTGGTATAAATGAATTATTGACACTTCAAATGAGAGATTGAAATGAGACTTTCATTTTAACTAAAATGTTCTCACTTAAATTGGGGCAGTATAAAAAATGTCTGAAAAGCGGATTTGGTGGGCTTAATAGGGACGTTTACCCTAAATCAGTTTAAGCTGCATTTACTCCTTGAAAGGTGCTGTACTGTATAATTAAGGGCTTGCTTGATTGATTAGTCTTATGCTGAGATTTGAGTACCTGCCACACATCCGGCAACCATGTGATGTCTTAGGTTGGAGGTGTGTGTCTGTGTGTGTGTGTGTGTGTCCACTAATGAAGGATGTAAAAAGAGCTTTGAACTCTGTGAGATCCCCTGTGGTAGTGTCGACATGTGATGAATTTCAAACACAATACAACCTTTACAGGATAAAGGTCACTTAATTGGGCTGTATTATTGATAACATGAGGCTTCGTCCAAATTGCTTAAGGACCAATTACATAAAAATCAAGGTGATCAGTACAGTTCTGCAGGTCCTGATATCGTTTAATAATGTGTAAGGAACTTTAAACTGTGCCATTAATTTGGCAATTATATTATTACTATTATCATATTTTATTATTATTATTTTGTTATAAATTCTATTTGTAACAAGATTTTGAGTGTGAATCCATTGGCCAGCTGGGGTCATTATGTGTACAGTGTGCATGTTCTCCCCATGTTTGTGTGGGATTCCTCCCACAGTCCAAAGACATGCTGGTCAGGTTAATTGGCCGGATGGAGGAAATGGGGATCATAGCCCGGGTCGAGGAACCGACTGAATGGTGTGCAGGTATGGTGCTTATCACAAAACCATCAGGAAAAATGTGTGGACCTAACCCACCTCAATCAAAGTGTGATCAGAAAGACACATTTTGCCTGTAGTGGATGAGACTCTGGCCAAGCTAGAGGGAGCCAAAGTCTTTACAAAACTCGATGCTATATCAGGGTTTTGGCAGGTGCCACTTCACAAAGACTCCATGCTGCTGACCACTGTCATCACTCCGGAAGGCAGGCACTACTTTAAGAGACTCCCTTTCGGAATTGCATCAGCTCCAGAGCATTTTCAGAAAAGGATCTCTCAGCTCATTGAGGAGATTGATGGAGTCCTTTGCCATGCTGACGATATCCTTGTCACAGGGAGAGACCACACGATGCCAGACTGCACAGAGTACTTTCAAGCGGCGCTTATTCTGAATGACAAGTGCCAGTTCGCCCAGGATGAAATAAGATTCCTGGGCCATGTCATGGTAAACTTTGTGGTAAAATTTTCACCACACCTGCCAGAGAAGACAAAGCCGATCCAATATCTGTTGAAAAGTGACTGCAGCTGGATGTGGGATACATCACACACGACGGCATTCAATGAAACAAAGAAGGAACTCAGCTCAGAGACTGTATTGACCCGGTACAGCCCAAAGAGAGAGACTATAGTGCTTCTTCCTATGGATTGCAGATGCTCTGTCCAGAGCACCCCTGCCTGCCACACCCACTGAGGACAAGTAAGAGCTGGAGAACAAGTTTACATCGACTGTGATCGATAACCTGCCAGCTACACAGACAAAGCTAGCTGAGATCCAGGATGCACAGAACAGTGATAACACCCGTAAACGGCTCAGATGCCTATTGAAAAAGGATGGCCTGACCCCAGAAGAGATGTTTATGAGCTTGCCATATTGGTCAGAACGGTCAGACTTGCACGAAGGAGAGGGCCTGTTCATGAAGGTGGAGAGACTGATAATCCCAGAACACGAGACCCAATGTCCTTCAGAAACTACATCAGCGACATCAATGTATAAACAAATGCCTTGCTAGAACGAGGGAATCCATCTGGTGGTCAGGCGTCTCATCACAAATAAAACAAATGGTGGAGAGCTGTGAGATCTATGCAGATGAAGACAGTATGAGTCATGCCCTCACGCACAAGAGGTAGTGCGATGGGTCTACCACCCACCCCATGAGGTAGACACACCGGGGGACTTCTCCGGTGCAACCAGTAACATCTGAGAGAGGTGACAGAGGCTCTGGTATCCCCCAACACAGAAGTGACCAGGTCAGGGAGAGTGTCTAAGCCTCCAGTTAGACAAACAGAGACTATGATGTAAGGCAGAGAAAACAAGGTGGTGAGAAAAAAACAACAAATATTCATGTGTTTTAGTCAGTAGATATATTTGAGTAAAAGTGAACAAGTATACAGTATAAACAGTTTCTCAATTGATTTTCAAGACAATATATATATCTTATACATATCAATATTGCAATATAAAACTACTTGAGCTGATTGACAGAAAATGAATATGCAACAATTTTGATAATCAAGTAATCATTTTAGTCGTTTCTGACCTTTCTGTGCTGCTTTTCTTTGTTTTCCATTAGTAAACTGAATATGTTTGGGTTTTGGACTGTTGGTCAGATCAAACAAGGAATTTAAATATGTTATATTTCACTTTGGACAATTGTGACAGGCATTTCTGATATTTTATATAGCCCTACTATAAAATAATCTGGAGATTAATTGATAATGAAAATTATCGTTAGTTGCAGCCCTAACTGTGATAGAGGATTTCATCCATAACACCACCCCTGCATGTGGCCTACATGTGTAGTGTAAATCCTTGGTTTTGACCCTGTGCATCTGTGTGTGTGTGTGTGTGTGTGTGTGTGTGCTGGAGGTTCACTGAAATTGAAGGGATTGAGAGAATTTCGCTACTATATATTACTATAATTGTATTAATATATGCACCTTATATATATAGTGACATATTTTTTGATATGTTTTTAGCGTGATTATGATGATCTGTCTCTGATTAGTGATGTTGTTGGCTAGCTAGTTTAATAATCGCTGCACTGATTCTGAGGGTAATGATCCCGTTTTGAAGTGAGCAGCCCTATTACAGATGTTGTGGCTAATATCGTGAAATACTTAGCTAGCTAGTTAATGTTAGTTGTGTTTTCTTTGCCTTTTCAGCAGACATGGAAAACAGTAACGTTACCGCATGGGAAAATCAGTTCCTATTGGCTGTGACCAGATGTGACTGGATTTATTTATTTATTTATTTATTGAATTTTGGCCTTGTAGATACAGGCACAAGTGAAAGAGTTAAAGAGAAATACTAGTAAATATCCTCTGTTGTTGGGCCAACGCTGTATTGAAGTACAAAACAGCTTTTTCTCTGCCATGTTTCCATCCAAGCATTTTTACGCAAATGATCTAATTAGTAAAGCTGGAGGGAAGCGACAAAATTCAGCAAAACCTATCACAATATCACTAAAAAGGTTTTACACTCGCTTGAGGTGTTTTCTTTCCTTTTGTCCATAAAGAGTTTGTGCAACAAACAGACTATGGAAACGTGTTTGTCCAATGATGTAGCGAATATTACAGGACAGATCAGCTGTTTGGTCCGATCACACTGCGCAACAACTCGAAAGTGGCTTTAAACATGCTGAATTAAAGCAGCTAAGGACTGTCTGTAAACGATCTGCAGCGTAACGTTCCCCAGAGCCGTCCAACGCACTGCTGCACCCGTAGGGACCCTCCGCTATAAATCAAGAGACCCGTTACCGGCTCCTCTCCGTCATCAGCTCGCTTCAGAAGGCAAGAAATATGCTCTCATATGAGCTGAAACCAAAGAACCTGCCCAGCAGCAGGAAGGTAGACAGCCGATGGAAACGCCCCTGTAGGATCCAGAACTTGTACAGAGTACAACAGGTACAGAGTGTAAACCTTAAGTCTCCACACAGCTCACACCGACTCCTCTTGTAGATTAAAGCAAAAGGGTTTATTAATAATAAACCCCTGTATATTCCAGAAGTCCACAACACGGTGTCACGCACAGCGACACGCGCGTATTTCTTTATTTTGCATTACAGGTAACAAATACAATATAACTGTAATCATTCAGAGTAGACCTGGACTGAACATAATATATTAAGAATAGAAGCAAATAGTAATAAATATCAACATGTAAATAATAATAAATAATATTCAATTGCAAAACTTCCCTTGTGGAACAGTCACGCAAAATGATCGCGGTCAGCTCAAATAATCGATCATGTAATGATTGTGACAGGCCTAGCCACCTCCTGTTTGTTTCATTATTGTGTACAACTCAAACTAATATTCTTTGCGTACAGGTACAGTACAAACAGACTCGCCTGTTTATTAGGTTTACCCGTACACATGCAATCCATCACAACAGCTCTGCATTCAATCCCACGTGTTATATTCACTTTTCGTTGACTCTGTCAGGTACTGGTGGTGGACTGGACTGAATTCAGTTCTACTCCAATCAGAGCATCAGAGCATGAAGGTCCTGGTTTGAATCCAGAACCAGCCTTTCTGTGTGGAGTTTGCATGTTCTCCTTGTGCCTGCATTGGTTTCCTCCCACAGTCCCAAGACTGGTTAGGTGAACTGGCAGCTCTAAACTGCCTGTAGGCGTGAATGTGAGTGTGAATGGTGGTCTGTCTGTGTGTGTCAGCCCTGTGATAGACAGAGAGTGGTTGGACTTTCTGCTTAATAAATAAATGACCTATACTTTATTAAGTGACTAATAATTTCAGTTGTACACTGAAGAAAATAGTTTTTGTGTCAGAAAGACGTCGTTTAAAGGTTTTCACACTAGTGATCTCGGGTACCTGGGTTTCACTACTGATACCAAACTTTTTTTGATATCTACTTGTTTTTCTACACGACCCTTTTTTCTATTTAACAGAACAAGCCACATTTCTTAAATAAAGTACAGTCTCATACAGGCAAAAATATTCAAACAGTTTTCGAGAGTCAGACACTTTGGTCATTACCAATAAAATACTGAAGTTTAATACCCAGCCCTATTTATTTTGAATGGAATCATCAATGTAAATGTCTTATGTAAAAAAGATTTAGAAGCATGGCAGAAAAAAGTGCATAACCTGCAGGATACTGCTTCCCTCACATGCTTCTTTGTGTCTACACGGACCTCTTTGAAGTTAAAAGTTGACAGGGTTTTGGCTGTTTTGTGTTGCAGGCTGTTGAGCTTGTGTTGATGTTTTGGCTGAGGGCAGGGATTAAAATGATTTAATGGATTATCATATTAAACCCCTGAGATGATTAGCTCCCAAAAGCGCAGCAGTCCCCTACCTGCTGATAAATAATACAAAACCCCCTGTTCACTGAATCAGATTCCTCTCTGCCATACCATAAACAAGCCTCAGACCCGAAACGCAAAAACAGCTTCAGCTGGAGCCAAGGTCATACCATGCACATTACACTGAAAAATGGAGTTTCTGTGGACAACAATCTATGTGTCATGTGGACTATGTTTAAAGAGACTAAACACTGCTACCACTGTATACTACTAACACCATTATATAGTTTTCTTTTCCTTTTGCCTTGGGTTGGGCAATATGACGATATAGTGAGTGGATTTAAGTTTGTCAGCCGTTCTGTTTATACCATGGTAACTCCCTTTAACATCTCTGGGGGATTAGGCCATTGAGGGCAGTGTTATAAATCACTCAGCAGGATTGTTTCATGGCAATGTTGGGTTTTTATATGATTTTTGCAGAAATGTGTTGGCATTTCTTGATTTGTCATAGAGCTGAGCAACAGAAATTTTGGGAAATATGCTCATTTGATTTCCCTCTGAGCGTGAGGATGATGAGTTTATGAATATCATGTCATGCATTGCAGTTTTGCCATAACAGCCTAAATAATATATAAGTGCGAGAATCAAAGTTTGCCAGCCTGCGGTCGTATCCGTGCCAATATGCCGATTGAGAGGACTTTTGGCTTGTCACTTCAAAGATGGCCACCATAGGTCTTTGTCAGCCCAAATACTGTCCGGTTAATGATTTTGTCTGTAAAATGTCAGGAAATGTCCATCTCAATTTTCCGGAGCCTATTTCTTGTTTATCGGACCAACAGTCTAAAATCCAATATAAAACAAAGGAGCAAACCTTCACGCTGCAGAAACTGCAACCAGAGTGATTGGAGTTTCTGCGTAATAAATCATTTCTGTTTGTTCTTGTGTGCCTCAAATTAGAATTGTAAGATGAGATTGTTTTTTTGGGAAGATCTGTTTTGTAGATTATTTTTCTCAGGTTTGTGCACCTTGCCTGTAATGTTAGTGATGGTTATGATTGGTGGAGTGATATGATGTAATACAGGTGATGTATCACGTTGGTGACAGTGTTCACTTGTCCTACCGGTGAGGCGGACCCAGTTACACAGAAGAAGCTGTCCCCGTCCTCTTGCTTTACCCACGTCCCGAAAGTAGTTTTAATTCAGTAACTGTCGAGTTTATGGTCAACCAGCGTTACAGAAGCATAACAGGAAAAAGTGTAGGATGTTAGTGTAGCTCTTCCTTAACCTGCAGGATTCTGGTACAATTCCACATTCAGCCAAGAACTGTCGAAATGCCTGGGAGAGTTCTTGTTCTGCCCGTTTCATCCAGGCTGCTTTGGGAACTGACTTGTGTCTGAACTTATGGTAGGCAAGTATCCCAGCATGCATTTCCCATCAACCAGTGGCGATGGCAGAGGATGTGAGCCAGACTTTCTTGTGTGCGAATTAGAGATGTCCCGAGTCGATGCTAATGATCGCTCTCAGGGCTGATCCGGTATCGGCTAAAATAAAGCCGATCAAAATCTGATCCTTTCTTTACTGTTCTACTGTTTCTTTACACAGTCTCCCAGTTCAGCTTTCATTCTTATCATATCAATAATTTATTCTCATCAACTTAATATTTTGAACCAGGACCTTTGGTATTTGGATCAAGTAGCTTGTGAAAAATAAGGTGTGTCAGATTGAGTAACTTAGTGGTGACTCTGATGTAGCAGTAGAGTTTTGAACATATGATATAATTCCTTTTGGGTGATTAATTTGGAGTTGTCAGAGTTTGCATTTGTTGCTGTTTGTCGTTCATAATGTTGAATAACAGCGCTGCCTCTGTGGACGTTTGGCTCTGTATATGTACCGAAACTTGCAAAGTTTAAATTTCCTAGAACGGCAGTTCAAAGTTTGAGTACTTTCATTGAGAAAGGCCTCATGTTTCAGGTTTTATTGGTTTATCCGCAGACTGTGGGTCATATTTATACCCTACATTGCAGTAAATAAAAGCTAAAGAAAACCACAATGTATTTTGAAATAGCAACACATGGCTATAACATGTAAATCAGCAGTGTACGGTGGAGCTTGCTTAAAGTCAGCTGTTTGAAGTGCAGCATTTCTCTGATCCTTTTATCGCACAGAGCATTGCCCCAGATAGGCGAGACACTCGTCTGCCATTCAAACTCTGGGTCTGCAAAAGCTGCACGTTTAAATGAGCCTGTTTCCAGGCAACAACTTCATCAGGTTTCCACCAAAGAACAGAAAAAATCTGGCCCCCAGGTGTCACTTCCCATCATCAGCTGTGGGACAAATCTGAGATGGTTAAATTAAAGGCAAATGAATCTTTGAAACAGAGGGGCTAGAAATTGCTTATTTGTAGACAATTAAGCACCTGCTGTCGGTGTGTGTCTGTGTGTGTCCGTGTGTCGACGCCAGCAGCTACCACCATGGCTGATGGCCAATGGAGAAGTGCCTTAAGCAACACAGCCTCCTAAAAATGTCTCATTATATAAAACTCCTGCATTCAAAAAGTTCTGACTGCTCTGAGAAATGCACATGCTTGGTTTCCACTTCATTTAAATCCTGCACTCTAAATGTTGCATGTACTGCTAGTGTTGACCTGAATTGAAGGCGAGGTATGGAAAATGGAAAACAATACGTCTTTCACGTGACTTGGCATGACTGAATCCAAATGGAAAGATCGTTGTTTTGACTTGAAACATGAATGGAAAGGCTTCAGTGTTATAGTGTAATACTTTGACTTGGACTCCCAACTAGAACCACTAAATCCTGTCTTTAGGTTCTTGGGAGCTCGGGCACCTCTGGAAATGTTGAGTACCTACATGGAAATCCTACTGTGGGGTGAACATATAGAGTAGTAACACTGTCCAAAGATGATAAGTAGGCACAGTGTCAAAGCAGTAAGCTTCACCTAGGGCTGCGACTACTGATTATTAATATTAATGATTAATCTTTCAAATATTATGCTCATCATAATGTCCCAAAGTGCAATGTGATGTTCAAATTGTCTGCCTGCCCCACTAACCTATAGACCTGTCAATGAAAAGAATGGCAAAGAAGAAGTGCAATTTTACTGATTGTGTGGCATCAATGAGTTTCTACAACAGCGCTAAAAAAAATGTGAAGTCAAGTCAGGTTCATTTTCTTTATATAGCCCAATCACACATTTTCCTCAGTGGGCTTCACAATCTGTACAGCACAGGACGGCCTCTGTCCTCAGACCCCCGATTCAGATAACGAAAAACTCCAGGGACAATGTTAGAAAGCTCAGGAAGAGCAGCAGAGCAGGGATCCCTCCCCAGGACGGACAGACAGGAAGTAGATGCCGTGTGGACAGAACAGACCGACATATTAAAATTACAGTATGGACCATCATGATGACAGTTATGGTTACACGGGTAGACAGTTACGCTGTCATTACACGTGACCGTTCCACACAGCTGTGGGGATTTTTAGCACTTGTATTATCATGAATTAATCACAAGTGTCATCATTAAACATCAGAAAGGTGTTTAGTTTATAGTGCTCATATTCGGTTTACACGATGCTGTGTGTAATATCAAATGAAAATCATGAATACAGGGAAATAAAATGATCCAGTGTAAATAATTATAATAATACTGAATACACCAAATACACCAATTCAATGCACCAATGGTGTACACCAATAATATATTATTTTAATTAAACATCAGTAACATCTACTTTACTGACAGACAATTGACATGCATGGTTAAGCCCAATAATCACATGCATGAGAGTAAATATAACCCACACGTGCAACATTCATGTGTTGCCTAAGATTTCCAGTTCTGTTGCAGCCCTCTACTGTGACTTGACATGTTACAAACACTGATGTTGTCGGTGTCAGCAGTGCTGTGCTCAGCCACAATTGTTGACAGCATTGTAGTGAAAGCATCGCAGGCCCGTTGGAGGGTTAGCTGTGCCATCGACTGACGTCAGGCCTGCACAGAACACTGAGAGGCACATTAGGCGTTGTACAAATACCAAATGGCTCATACATGGAAATAAAGTTTAGAAAGAAATTCTGTTTTCACTTTTTAAATGAAAAGATGGTTTTAGAATGAAAAACTAGTCACTCTTAATCACTTTTGCAAAAGAGACATTTGGCTTATTTTGATCAGATAAGGAAAAAATAGCTTGCCAATGTGGTTTCATGCTATCATGCATTGCTAACCAGCATTGCTTTTAAACCAACAACGGGAATTCTGCAGAGTCTGAAATACGTGAGAATAGTTTGTCCACTCCATCACCTTCTTACAGTATTCCTTACATGGGAAAAACCTGATGCTGCAGTGTCTGATCAGCATACAGCCAACCACTGTAAACATCAAGTTTACATGTTTAACATCCACACAAACTTTAGCACGTTCTCATCTCTCTTTCAACACTAAGAGTTAAATATAATGTAATCCATTCCAATTGCATTTAATGTAGAAGGAAAGTGAGCTGCTGAGCGTGAACAGTACCACAGCAGGCTGGACAGCTCCACCCCAGACTACCTAGGTTTTAGTATTAGCCCAGGATTAAATAGAGACAGTAGCGGACATGGTACAGATAAGCCAGGGTTATACTCACCCAGGACTATTATGAGCGTGGTTAATTGTCACGCACAGCATCAGGAGCTACTGTTAGAGAATAGAAAAGTATTGCAAACAAATGCAGATGACAGTACTTAAGTATTAAAAACATTCCACCGTGGCAATTTAGGCACACAAAATGCAACGTGAGACATGCTAATATTAGCAACAACCCTAATACATGAAGTCAGTTTTACCAGTCTAAATCTTTCCTCAGCGCCCATGCATCTCGTCATTTTAAGGTTTTGATTGCTTACATTATTTGTGTCAGAGTCTGTACCAGACAGAGGTCTGTGCGAGAGGAAGGGGACTGGATGCAGCTCATAGGATCTGCTGAGAACAAATATTTCACGTATATGTGACTTCTGTAGTAACTGTGTGTCTGTCTGTGTATGTGTATTTTCCTAGACAGCTGGAGTTAATGAGGGACCAGTTATACAGAAATGTCAATCCCTTCCAGTTAGCGACAACTCAACAATGATGGGGATATAAAGGAGGTGAGTGAGCATGGACCTGACCACACTATCTAAATCTCATATTTTACAACATTTAATTTAATTTTCGCTACCTTCATGAAGTTTGTGCTTAATCCATACACAATACTCTTCAAAACTACCCACATTCGACTCTGTCTCGAAACCAGAAAACAAACTTGTATTTAGTTTCTTATTTTCATCTTCTTCTCCATCATGTTTGATTGGGGGGGGTGCACAGACCTAAAACCAACTAAATCAGTATTATGCCACAACTGACTGTTTGTGATACAGAGATAAATCTGTCATCTGTATGCAGGCTGGAGTTTTGGCTTCTCTGGTGTCTCACGCCACAGCAAGTGGTGTATAATAATCTAAGGAAAAAGATTCACGTCCATATTGCCTGTGTCACATGAACATTACCCTCTACAAGTAACTCTGCACATCAGGAGGAAGCAACTTCTTGATTCATTTTGACAAGTCTCTTGGCTTTCCCATAGACGCCAGATTCATGTGGGAATACCAAGTGTAAGAGTGTTTCCAGCGAGCTCTCCAGCAGCCCGTAGCAGAGAAGGTGTTGATTAGGTGATTAAAATCACAGTGACGCGATGGAGCTCACTCAGTTATTCAATTCAATTCAGTTTTATTTATATAGTGCCACATCATAACAGAAATTAGAGAGAGAGAGAATCACAATGCAAATTCCACCTAGAATTTTAAAATAGTAATAATGTAATGGTAGTGGTAATATTAACAAAGTAATAATAATAGGAATAACAAAAAGGAATACAATTCAAACCCAGAGATCACTTGGATTTCAGAGTGCTTTAGCATCTTTTTCCTTGTATGTTTTTTTAATATTGATGTTTGAGTTTGTGTCAATTACTCTTTTTCGTTATTAGTTCAGCCATGAACTAATGATAATAATAATGATAATAATAATAATCATAATAAGTGCTCTTGATGTTACAGTACCTATGGTCCACACAAATCAGAAATATCTATTAAACACATCACTCACTTAGTGTCTCTAAGAGAATAGATTTTTGATCAAGTACAGTATTGGCCTGAATATAAGACAATATTAATTTCTGGATTACATTTGAAAAAGTTGTGTTAGCCCAGTTTAGCCTACAGGAGTTTCTGAAGGCTCGTGTAACGTGCCTTGCTGCCACAAAGGGAAATAAATTCACGACGAGTGAAAATAAGTCCAAAGCGCGTCTTCAGTGCAGAAATGGACCGTGGACTGAATCATCTGTCAAACAGCCAAGAACTTCTGCTGTCACAGATGATGAGAAGCTCAAAAAGACAAAATCACAGTCTGAAAAACGCTGTCAGATTTGCATTCTACTTTTATGGGATTATTGGGGTTGCTGTCTTAAATCAGAGCCAACAGGGTGATATCTACCTGCCACCAAAAGTAATCTCATCTCTGAAAATGATCATTCTCACAGTATAACTGCAAAATGTACATATGCTGGACTTCCTTGATGAGTTAGCTAGAATGTAACCATGCAACATATAACCACTTCTGGACCAATCCATTTTGGCTAGCTACTTGCGAGGGCACTGTGAATCATCAGGAGTCTGCTAGACCAGCCTTTCCTGACTTAGGCCACTGATGGACCAAGCCAGTCAGGCAGGCAGGCTAAGTTCTTCTAAGTCAAGTAGCCATATGAAAGTAAAAGCCAACATGCAGTGTGGTTAGTAGGATGTTGAAGAACAGCTTCAGTGTCTTCAAGTTTTTCACCAAGTCCGTACATGGGCCAGTGCTGGCTTACAATTAGTCCTCTGAGACAAAAACACAGACATGTGCACCAACCCTAAGCTACAGTTAGCCGAACTTGACTGTCTACCCTGGTTGGCTGTGGATTCAAGACTTAAGTCATGGTTAACCCCTTAATTTATCTGAGACAGATAACTTGTTTCTGTCTGAATCATCTATTGATTCAGAAACGCTGTAAAAATAACCCTAAGGCATGCAGTCTAAAGTAATCCGTCGACCATAGTTTATGGGGAATATGACAGGAGAAGATAGGTGTTAGAGATATGATTCACGCTTCTTTCACAGTCAGCTGGTCGTTTTGGTCCCCACCTCTTTCACACATCCCACCACTGAGCTGTTCCTTTCTATCTGTCTGAATATTGTAGGCTTCACAGGCATGCACAAACCTAGGATTTAATTTCTGAGTAAAAGAGAGCAGCTCTGCAGCTCTGTGCAGAAGGGAAGCAGGTACTGAGAGAGAGAGAGAGAGAGAGAGAGAGAGAGAAGCAGGTTAAGCCCACGCTCTTCTCTTCTCAACCCTGCTCTAAAGGCTGAGTTGAATCATAACAGTCAGTGGGCGAAAAGAAAGAGGAAAAAAATCCTTTCCACGCAGATTCTGACGTACATCTCTAGTTGATTGGGGGTCGTATGGATGGGCTGATGGGAGAAAAGGGAGGGAGTTGTTGATAGCCTCCAGCAGTGCTTAGTCTCTCCCTCTCCCTCTCTCTATGGTATTTTAATGGCTGTTTTGTATCTTCATAAAATCTATCCAGCTGGATAAAATCCTCACGACTTTCTTCAGTACAGAAGTAGAGTTCAGTCAGAAATACTTACGTCAAGGAATTAAATGTTTACAGCTAACTGCTCTGCAGCTAGATTTGGCAGTAAAGGCTCCTCTCTGGGAGGGAGCTCTCTAAGAATCCAGGCAGCTCGAGGGGCAAACTAATCCCCCAGCATTAACACCGTGTTCTTACAGAATTCAGAGATAGCTGAAAACATATAGTACATGAACATTCAGTTGATATTTAATGATAACACCATGGCATTCTGCAAAACGCCCAGCAACAACTGCACTTTCTTAGAAAACTTAACTGGTTTGGCATTTGAGAAAAGCTCATGACACAATTCTACCTGTCACTCCTTATCTTTCCTACTACTACTTTGTCTGATAATCTCTCTACATGCGACAAGGTTAGTCAGATAACTTTACTTAACTTTGTGTTGCTGCTGAATCAAATTGTACTTTCAGGTCAATCTCTATTTTGGTGAATAAAAAACACTCATTAGTCTCTGTTGTCTTACAATGAATGTATTTATTTACAATAACTGGTACCTGGAAACCGACCTCACACAACAGTGGTGACATGGAGTTAGCATGACAAACAATCTTTGCAACAATGTCTAGTTATACCCAAGAAGGTCATAAAGAGGGGCGTGTGTGGCTCTTCTTAGCTATCTAGTCTGAACCACAGAATACAGTCTCCATCCAGCATATCAAGAAATTGAGACACCCAAAGGTTTATAATCTTTCTGCCTAGACAGTCGGAACCTCCCCACATGCTTGGCAGAGTAGGCAAAAGGCCAGGGTCAGTTAACCATGACAATACAGAAGCAATACAAATACATACTAATTCTAGTATGTCATAGTATACTGTTTTTGCAGTTGTTATACAAAAATATCAACATACTTTACCCTTTTATACCAAAAGCAAATGATACAATGTGTGATGTTGGATGTTAATCCAAGAGCGATTTTGAAATGTCACTGGAATGGCACCACCAACCACAATTTGTCTTTTCTTTGTCTTTTTCTCAGCGGTGAGTAGCTCCTCCATTTCCTATGTGCACTATTGTGGGAGAATAGTGTGCATCAACAACACACTCAAAAATCGACACTT
Source organism: Siniperca chuatsi (assembly GCF_020085105.1). Lineage (NCBI taxonomy): Eukaryota > Metazoa > Chordata > Actinopteri > Centrarchiformes > Sinipercidae > Siniperca > Siniperca chuatsi. The sequence continues at coordinate 29,062,511 of NC_058054.1, forward strand.
GTCACTTTTCTTGTGTGAACACTCGATGTACTAAAAAGCTGCTTAGAACCAGTATGCAGTTTGGATTTGGGACACAACTTTTGTGTTTAGTGCTAATCAGCAAATGTTAGCATGCAAACACACTAAACTAAGATGGTGAACAGGGTAAACATTATACCTGCTAAACATCAGTGCCGCAGATCCACTAGTGTGGATGTAGAAAGAAAACTAAATGGCTTCAAGATTCATGTCTTTTTGACACAGTGGGCAAGGAACGACATGTTTTTGAAGTGCTGGGTTAATTTTCAAGTTGTCAATTCTTACGTGAAGATTTTCTACCAACCTACTGACAATGAAATTGAAAAATCCACATGATCCCAATTAGGGGGGGTTTTGTCTATGCAGCCCCTGGTTCTATACTCCTGCAGGTGAATTAACTGCAGCTAAGAGAAACCAGTTCCTGAGTAGACAACTAGATTGACCAGTATGGCACTGGGACCTGAAGACTCAGATTAAGAGCCACTGATTGAGGCTCAGTGTATTTTTAATAGAAAAGTTGCATAATGCAGCTGTAACCAATCTCCTCTCCTTCATGTGAGCTGCATCTAACAAGTGAAAGCACTAAGCAACCATTGCTTCTCATGTAAAACACCAGCATTCATAATGTCGTGCACACTCCATGTTCAGACCTTGTGAGAGACGCAGTGATATAAATATCTGAGAGCAGCTGAAGAGGATTCACTCAGCACAAACAGTCCTCAACTACAGCCGGTTACAACGACTTAACGGCAGACATTCTGTCCTCCATTCAGTCTGACACAAGGCACACACAAAAGATCAATGATGGATGTAGTATTTGTTCTTCTAACAATCATAATCAAGTACCAGTTGATCTTCTGCATAAGCGCATTTAAAAGGAATTAACAGTAAAAGAGAAAAGCACAACGGCTTACTCAGATCCATTCACAGCAAGTCTATCTCAGTTGAAGGTTGGGTGGGTTTGTTATGTCCCAAGGTTATCTGGGGAGTTTTTCATGCAGTGATGGTATTTGTGGATGCAAAAATCTCAGTGTCAAGAAAAAAACCCGAGAAATCTTAGGCAGGCTGAGTCAAACAGGAATCCTGCGGGAGGGAGTGTACAGTAGCTGCAGTGATTTATCCAGTGAAGTGCTCAAACTGAAGGTGCAGTCAGACCAGAATTCCTTCCCCAGTCATTTCAGTGAGTACGGGGTGAGACGTCTCCACTGCCAATTGTGAATTGACCCTGCCTTGTTCGTTTTTCATTGGGTTCAATCTGATTAAACATTGAACTGTGAAACTGCAAGCCTCTTCAGTGTCCAGGCAGTTTGAGGGGGGGCTGATTCAGGAAATATTGGTGTTTATAATCCTTGTATATAACCGCGCAGTGAAATAATACAAGCAGCAGAGAAGGATGCTGATTGGCTGCAATGATAGCTGGAACAGTGATTGAGGTTGATGGCAGTAAAGTGTTGGACTGCACGCTGGTTTATGGGTGTGGTCTTGCCTGTACATTGCCTAGTGTTGGGGTTCATCACTACCCCCACTATTACTGAAAGTGAAGTGAATCACAGTCCTGTATGACAAACGTGACATGCGAGCAGTGCTTGCACCAGATGGCAAATGGCGGCAGCATCACGTCACAAATGTCACTTGCAAATTCTAGGTTCATTTGTGAGTTCTACAGGGCTCTCTCACGCTGCAGGGGTCACAGGTACGGCGTTTGTTTTGATTAGTGAGACGTGTCAAAATTAACTCCAGAGGAAATTATGGTATGTTGTAAATGGCAGCTGGCATGTTGACAATTTGGTGAGACGGGCGCCGGGAAAGTGGAAGCAGCTCGTCCCCTGTGTAGCATGCACTGGCTTAACTAAATTCAAGTGGTGATGTGGTTTCTGGCAGCGTGGTGAAGTGGTCGGCCGAGAGCAGCCTATGGACCAAATATGGCCCTTCACAAATAATTTTGCCTGCACAAAAAAGCCAGATTAAATCTTTTAAAAAATGACATGACTTCATCATCTACTAATCAGGACCCCATGTGGAGAACACACTGATACTGTGTCTTGTTCTGTCTTTAATAGCTCACATTATGGACATGAGGTGTATTAAATTTACCAGATGAATAACAAAAAGAACATATTCATTTCAATTAAACTATACCACATCTCTAGTTCAAGCATGCATTTATTTCCTCAGTATTACTTGATGATACTCTCTTTCAAATTATATGTTGAGGAGCTTACAAAGATACTCAAACAAAAGCTGAATTTTCTGTTTCTCTTGTGCAGTTAGGCAACAATTGAGTCAGTCTACAATCTTGTTAGTACTGTGGATATTCCTTACATGCATGCTCCAGCATCGACATGTCACTCTTTAGATGTTTTTTATCTCAGCGCTCTGCGATTCCTGTCAGAAGATGGCTGTAGAGCTCATCATAGTGACTTGTACATGTATGTAGGTTGGCCCTCTCTGTCAGTTAGAAGCGACCTGCACTTCTTAGTATATATTTATAAAGCACTTCTAGGAAAACAGCCCATTTATCTTGCTTTTAGCAGGAGTGTTGCATTCTGGAGGGTCCAAAATTCTAAACAGAGCTCGTTAAAGAGCCCTTTAAATGTTTTGCTCCACTCCATTCAGCAGGGGTTAAAGTTGGATCACCTGATTTCTGTGGCAGATTTTACAATAGTAATTGAGTCCACCATTGACTAGTAGACTGTACCTTCAATGGTTAGATCTTGGTGAGGTGTACATCTTTAAGGTGAACTTGGCTTGTTATGATTTAGTTTTTATTCAATGCTGTTTTAATGTATTTCTCAGTTGTACCCTTTGGGTAACTGTTGGATTTTTGCCTTTGCTTTTATTGTCCTGTGTACACAGGGCACCTATGCAAAAGAGAGCGAACTGCTTTCAGGGGACCAACCCATACAAATGTACACATTGTCCCACAATGCAATGCACAAAGGAAATGGGAGGGAACTCACACCTGCAAAAATATAAAATAAATTGCTTGTGGTGGTGAGCAGCTCCCGGTAATACCATTTTGCTTTCTCTTTGTGAAGTTTAATTGGCATTTCAGAGTCTCAGTTTAACTGACATCCATCAGCGCGTTTTGTAAGTTGAGGAAAGTAAGTTGTGTTTCTGTCTACAGTATCTGACAGCTGTATGACATAAGACAAAAAACATCTGCATCAGTATTATAGCTCATATTCAAACACATCCGGTCTACGTTAGGAAAAGCCTCCTGCCTCTGCTGTTTATAGACAGTGGTTTCTGTGGTACTGTGTGTGTGTGTGTGTGTGTGTGTGTGTGTGTTCCCATGTGGGTCTAACTGGAAGGACAGTACTAAATGATGTTGAATGCAGGAGGTATACTGATTATTTTCCATTTTAAATTTCAGTTCACTCATGTCTGTTTCACATACTGCTGTGGTTACCATGGTGACACATCCTTCTCTTTTCTGGTAATGTGCAAGGCAAGGAGAGACAGAAAGAGAGACAAGTGAAACGAGAGAAAATCTCTGGAAAAGACACACACACACACACACACATTAGACTGTTTTTTTTGTTTTTCCTTCCCAGCAGATGGTCACATCATGGCCATGTTTGAGTTATGTTGCAACTGGAGAGGGAAACCCTGAAGGTGACAAAGTCAATTCAAACCCAAACAGTGTGATAAGAAAAAATCTGTAAAATATTTGAATGAATTTATAGTCACAACAAAAGAATTATTAGATAGACGGGGCATATGAGCTGGAGGAGCTCCACATTTCAGAGAGATTGCAGGATAAGTTACTGTGTTTTACTGTAGTTTTTACTATGCAACCGGCAGGGCTGAACAATGGCAAAGGTGGTCAGTTGGGCTGTCCGTCCAACCATCAAACACCAGGGGGCAAGAATTTGGCCGTGACCAACACTTTGGCCAAAGAGAGGTTATCTAGAACACAGTAGGATTTTCATTAAATTTGTTGTGCATTCATGGACCCCGGATGCCTCATTATTAGATAAGGAAATCAACATCTACAGAGTTGCTCATTAATTACAGAGGGTGCTCGTGCTCCCCAGAGCATGACCCTTTTCCTCCAGCTCCACCCTTATTAAAATGTTTACATGTTTAGAGCCACCACTGATAAGGCTGTGACTAGCAAAGTTATCAGTATATTATTTGTTACTTCCAACACTTTCATATTGTGGGCTGCAATGTCCACAATATGAAAGTGCCTCTACGCACCACTAGCAGCGTTATAGACTTCCAGAGCTCTAGTATGAAAGTGCTGTTGTACAGCAGTGTGCGCTGGCAGAAAGAGCAGCAGCAGTTTGTGCAGTACGTTATATTATTCAGCAGGACTGCATGAAACATTACAGTTTTTTTACAATCGCAACTCACATTTCTCTATACAGTTCACTTCAAAACTCTTCACACAGTCCTCTTTAGCAACATGCAGCTCAGCTTCACCTCATCTCGCATCCAAAATGAACTGATGCAACCAAAACACTTGATACACGTCTGAGGACAGCACTTCCTTATACTTTCACAACCTTTGTCGTCATGGTAACAAAAATGTTGTTAACGTGACGTAAGTTAACTTATGTACGTAACTTAAAATAAGTCAACAATGACTTTTGGTTTCACGCGGGACACGAACAGTGGCCTTCTGGGTGAAAGTCCTGTGTTTGACCCATCCATCCACTTTCCACCTCCATGAGGACGAGATTTCCTCTATGGGGATGAGGAATGGAGAGTAAGGTGGAGGGGAAAGTGACACCGTCCTGGGATGGGCTGTAAACCACTCTGTGACTGCAAGAGATGGTGAAACGCCACATCGTCCCATCCAGTGCATAACTCGTCATTGGCCAGAATGTAAACTGTTCACTGGATAATGACAAGCACTGATACACAAGACAATGAGATAACAAAGGACTAAAACCATCGAGGTATGGTTTTGAGAAGAGTATCAAGCCAGAAGAGAGAGATCAAAAGGAGCGAGAGAAAAATCAATATATTGTATCAGGGTGCCCCTGAGGTGTGTTCTAATCTGGTGTGCGTGTGTGTGTGTGTGTATCAGAAACCTTGTTTTTTATTTGGATAAAAGTAGAGCTGTTTTTAGGTCACTGAAACTCATATTATTGTTATAGTATATAGATGCACTGAAAAGTCTGCCATAATATGTTATATATTGATGCATTGAACTATAAGAGCATAATTATACAGTATACTTAGCTTTAAAAAACTGCTGCTGTTGTGGAATTCAGATGTTGAATTCAGTTAGCTGCCAAATTTCTTCTTGTCTTCCGGGTTTCATTTTCTCACAGCAGACCTCAACACCGTTCAGCAGCCAACTCACGACTCCACAGCTTCTCACCAGCACATTAACACACCATCAGTAGAAGACTTTCAAATGAGTGGTAATTTACTTGTAAATGCTTGACCACACAATTACCAGACTGGCAGTGGTTGTCACTATGAGTAACTAGGAGTGGGTGATATGGATAAAATCTATTACTGTATGTGCCATTTTATATTGTAATATCCATATATTTTGTGAGAAGGTCAGCTTTCTGGAAAATCAATTGAGAAACTGTGTATTCAATTTTTAAAACCACGCTGGAATGTCTGATTTGTGAAATCCAGAAATTAAATACCTGAAAAATTGAGGCATTCCATTGATCGATTGATTAACCATAAGTCTGAACCCGAGAATTTATAGGGATGGCTACCTCTGCAAAATTTCTGATGGTTTGCAAATACATATATCTTCTCATGGTATGTATCATCATATCTCCCAACCCTACAGACAACCCCTTTATTCTTTATATATAGTAATTTGATTCATTTTTGATACAGAAAATGCTGAGCTGGTTAGTGGCACTGTAAACAGAAAATGTCATAGCCCTCTCACAAATAATACTGAATTCATTCATGAACACATTCTTGTAAAAGACACACAATTAGTACATTACTGAATTTGATATTGAGGTAAATCCATTGTGTGTGCACCCCGGTATGGAAGAAAATGCCCATCGGGCTGCATTAAATGAGTATCCTGTCTGCTTCCGGTGCTGGTATCCACCCTCAGAGGGTGACTCAAAGGCTTTTTGTTCGCCAGCTTCCATTTAGCCCAAAATAACTTGATCTCAGCCCTATTTTCATTTCTCCTTCCGCCTACACACACAGCATCAGCCCAGCCTGCATGGCACATATGGCTCTTTGAAAAATGCAGCAGGAGGTGCTGATAAAAGATGGGGGGGGGTTGTTCAATGTCTATCAATCTCTCATCTGGTTTTTATCCCCTCTATATAATCTTGTAGAGTTTGTTTCCGTCCGCTCCTTTACCTCCGTTCCTCTTCTCCACTTCTCACATAACTTATCTTTTCTTGCCTCTCCTCCTAGAAATTTACATTCAAGTGTCAGTTGTATAAATAGCTAATCTCCAGTGCAGAGAATGATGTATTCTTGCTCTTCCTGATGTATTTTGATTATAGGATAGCATATTGGGAGCTCTCTGTGGAACTGATAAGTAAATCTTAGCCTACATTCAGTCAGGGAACAAAAAAAAATATCTTCACAATAACAATAAGGTTTTGACACTCTGATCCTGTTCTGATTAGTGCCTTTGGTTGTCTTCTTTCTGTGATTTTCCCTCTTGACATGATCCCTCACCAGCTTCCCACCCTCCAACACTGCCAATTGTGCTGAGAATTGAACATGGGTTTCTAGGACAACATTATGATCAGTGCTTTTGATTGACATCTATGTTTTTTTTAAATTATTATTTCACAGAAGCCACTCCACATGAACTACAGTGGTTATGTTCATAACTGAAGGAGCAGAAACACATTCTGATTGTTGGACTAGTTATAGTTTTGATTTGGGCATCATGACTGATTTGACCAAGGTGGACCAAGTCAGCTCCAGTCTGGGCCAGTTGGTTTTGAAAGTCATAATAGATAGAATCGTAGAGAGTGTAGTGTTTAAAGATTCTAATAATGTGACTTACGATCCGGTTGCTGCCCAAAAGGATTTTTTGCTAGATATGCTTATTTGCTTGTGAAATGAGTGAGATGAGAGGATTGATATCAATTTCATGTCTATGTGTTACAGATCTTGACTACAGAGATGGAGTCAAGATGTGGTTAGCCTAGCTTAGCATAACGACTGGGCAAGGGGGAAAAAGCTAGCCTGGCTCTCTCCAAAGTTCAGTAATACACCAACACCTCTAAAGCTCACTAATTAACAGGTTGTATCTTGTTTGTTTAATCTGTATACAAACAGAAATGGAAAAAATAACAAGTTTGTGGTTTTAGAGAGAGTTACATGAGTTACATTATGTGCTGATATTATTTTTTGATGAACAACAATTTATTCATCCGCCCAGTACTTATGTGCAGAGTCTCTGGCTATAGGACAGGTTGCCAGATACAGACGGTGAGCACAGGCTTTGGTTTTAGTCTCTGTACAGGTACAATGGTTCCAAAAATGGCAACCTCACTATCAAGACAAGACTTTACTAGGCTGCACACACTCACTGCACCCTGCTGTTTGCTAAAAATAGTTCCAGCAAGTAACTCCCCATAAAACCACAAATAGTAATTTTTACATTCTGTTTATACATATTAAAACGGTGTAGTCCCTCATTCGTCCAGGAATGTTCCATCATAGAAATGGTTTCAATCGTAGTAATCTGGACACTGTTTTTAAAATAAAGACGTTTCGGCTCCCATCTGGAAGTCATTCTCAATTGTGAAAAATGGTCTGAGAACTCAGAAATTAAAGCTACTCTGTGTTACTTAAGCCCTGCCCTCAGGAAGGAGTCTTCCTGAGTTTCTGCTGTTTAACCTGCCTAGTTTCACCTGAAACTGCCCTTCTTTTGTTTCCATGCTGGCCCATTAATCAGTAATCAGATCAGGCCTTCTTCACCTCACGGTCTTCAAACGTCACTGTTTATTTGAAGAAAGTGAGGTGAAGAGAGAAGAGTTGGTTTGAAAGAGGAGTCAAAGAAGCCATTTTTGTGAAAAAAGAAAACCCCTCTTTGAACAGAAATGGTGGTCTGAGATTCAACCTGCCAACGATCTATCACAGTGTATTATCACCATGGTCAAGCCAATCATATGCTAATCAGGTACTTAACAGTGATGAGTTCTCAGACCATTTTTCACAATTGAGAATGACTTCCGGATGGGAGCCGAAACGTCTTGATTCAGAAAACAGTGTCCAGATGACTACGATTGAAACCTTTTCTACGATGGTTTATACATATTAAACAAACAAGATACAATGTGTTAGTATGTGTTGGCACATCTTTTTTCACTTGGGCAGAGCCAGGCTAGCTGTTTCCCCCTGCTTCTAATCTTTATGCTAAGCTAAGCTAACCATGTCCTGACTCCACTCTGTACTGACAGAGCTTGACACGTTTCATCTCACTCTCAGAAAAAAGTGTCATTCCCAAAGAGACACCGACCAGAGTGACACACTGACCACCGCTCAGTGTAGCAGTCATTTAGAGCTGATAGTCCGAGCTAACCAGCCATGAACAGCTACTATCAGACTCTCTGTGTCCGTACTTGAAACGCAGAGAGTCCACTGGAGCTCTGACAGTCACTAGAAGCACATTCATGTTGCTTTGTAAAAGTTAGCTAAAGCTAACCCACAACTAACCTACTAAAAAATAACAACCTAACAACTGTCTAAAATCGCTAACTAACCTAAATACTATAAACACGCAACTAACTAAAATGTACACTAAAATAATCTATGCTAACAGTACAATATAACTACACATCACTATATTCAATCCACGCAATTGGCTCAATCCACTCTTCACTAATACTCCTCTCCACAGTCTGCAGAGTTGGGAAACGTTGGTTTTATACAAGGGGACGGGTGGGTTCTTATTAACAAAAGCTGCCAGGTAACAAAAGCTGCCACCATATACGTCATCAGCCAATAGCAAAATTCAATTGCAATAGCCAGGTTTCTACTAGTTTCTCTGTATATTTATTACTAAATATGTAGAATTCAAATACTTTACACTAAAATGTCAAGATTTGGACCTGAATCTATCACCAACACTAATAAATACCCATATACATTGGTTTTCAGCTGAAAAAAAGTGGTTAGGGTTTAGTTGCTCTTTAAACCTGTTTAATTTTTATGACTGAACTGGAACCGTTTACATCAAGCAGAGAGACAAGACCAGGCGCTGAGATTACTCTGAGCAGCATGCATGGGAATCATTTATAATATAAAATTTGAATATATTTCTTGCCTTTTCCCTGATGGTCTGAATAAGTCGCTAAATTTGTCGCTAGTCGCTTTTTAGAAATAAAGTCGCTAAGAGGGTCTGAAAAGTTGCTACATCTAGTGACAAAGTCACTAAGTTGGTAACACTGTGTGTGTATGTGTGGTGGAACTGCCGGAGCCCCACCCACAGTGAAACCCTACAAAGAGGACAGACGACGAGAGAACAGAAGCAGTGCGACCAGAAAATATTATTTTTTTTCTGTTCATTCGGCTTAAAGTGCGCTGCGCCCCAAGTCTTCTAACGGCAGGGAAAACCCTGCTGTTTATTCTGACATCATGTCGGCTAACATGTTGGTGACATTCTTATGTAAACACAACGGGCAATACTGAGGTCAGCAAAAATGGTCGAGGTCATATCCATATATCGTATGATAAGTCGATAACGTAATTATCACGCCTAAATACAAGATTTAAATTTAAAGAAAGAAAACTGATTTGACTGTCATGTTGTTTTTTGGGACGTCTTTGGTTAATATAATTTTAAACTGAATATCTTAGGGTTTGTTTGGCTTTGGTTTGGTCAGAGAAAACAAACAATTTGAAGATGTCACGTTGGACTGAAACTGAATGTATTTTATTAACAATTTTCAGACCAAAAGATTCATTGAAAAAATAATCACCAGAATAATTGAAAGTAAAAAAGTGAAGAAGAATCGTTAGTTGCAGTCCTACGATTTGTGGTTGTAAATGACATCTTTCTTTTTGAAACTTGTCACTGGAAGCTGTAACTCTTGCCACCCCCACTAAACAGTTTCCTGCAGGAAACTTACTCAGATGTACTGTGCTGATGTGCCATCAAAGTAGGAGGGAACATCTAACATCTACCCGAACGTACAATCCTCTTAACGTAGTCTTAAGTAGTGGGCATACTTCCATTCAGAATGACTCTACTCCAGATAGTCAGAATCAAGTATTTGGTTATTTTATAAAGGGGGAGGTGTTTATCCCTTTATTGGATAGCAAAGCTGAAGACAGACAGGAAAGGCGGCGAACCCTGCTGCTAGTAGAAAAAAAATGTTGCTTCTTTAAGCCCCTGTTAATTTGGGTCCTTGTACAATAATGTCTGACTTCACATCATTTGAAGTGAATCACTTCCTCCCTTGATTCAGGTAAGTTTTATTTTTAGACAGTGTTGTGAGTACAATGTCTTTCCAGTGAAACATAGTAATTCAGGACTTCCTACCCATGTTTGTCCATAGAACAGACCTTCAGTGTTCAATCCAAGGGTGTTTTCAAATCTAACGATATGTCAACTCATTACATACATGTAAGTCTGTTTACACATATGTAAAATTGGTGGGCTCTATTTTCTTTAAAAAAAAAAAGTATTTATTAATTTTTTATTGGTGACAGACAATACAATGGGTGAACAATAACAGAACAACACATACGCAACGAGACAACAGATATGTCATCAAGACACATTTCATCACATCACTAAGTCAGTACAACATATGCTAAGGCTACTGACAACAAACAGTAGGGGTTGTGACAGAGGTATAAAATACAGTGGGTACATTTATAAGTGAATAAGTGCGTGTGTGTGCATGTCTGGGAACTGTGGAGAGGAGAGATGACGTGGAGGAGGAGAGCGAGGAAATAGAAAAGCTATACGAGAAAGATTTTTGAGGGTAAGTTATAGTAGGGTGGGAGGGAGTGAGTTCTCATTACAATTGACAGAGATGGCTGCCAAGGCCCAGTCTACCTCTACAACCACCTATACAGTCATAAGTAAGCTCAAATGGAACTGATAATTTGGTAGTCACCTGCATCAGGGTGAATTGCTTCTGAAGATACATTTCCCACACTTGAGCAAGAAAGTTTGTCTGTTGGACTCCATCACATCTCTTTTGACTGCCATTAAGCTGTGGCCGTAGACAGTAACAGACATGGATGTACAGTAGCATCCATATCGTCATTACCACGAAGAACTTCGTCCTTCACCCTCCGTGGGTGGTCTCATCCTTCGAGCTCGGGTCCTCTACCAGAGGCCTGGGAGCTTTTCTGGACCGAGATTTCTGGTGTTCTTCCAGAGATCTGCTGTAGCCACTCCTTCAGTTTGGGGGTCACTGCCCCGAGTGCTCCGATGACCATGGGCACCACTGTCGCCTTCACCTTCCAAGCCTTCTCCAGCTCTTCTCTGAGCCCTTGGTATTTCTCTAGTTTCTCATGTTCCTTTTTCCTGATGTTGCCATCACTTGGTATTGCCACGTCAACCACAACGGCTTTCCTCTGCTGCACCATGATGTCTGGTTGGTTTGCCATTATCATTCTGAATCTGGAAGTCCCACAGGATCTTGGCTCAGTCATTCTCTACCACCTTTAGAGGTGTTTTCCACTTTGACCTTGGGGTTTCCAGTCCATACTCCGTGCAGATGTTCCTGTACACTATGCCAGCCAGTTATGTGCTGGATTGTCTCAGGGGCCTCTTTGCACAGCCTACACCTTGGGTGTGCTCTGGTGCTCAGGGCCTGCTCCTGTGCAGCCATGATGAGTGCCTCTGTGTTGTCCTTCAGTCCGGCCCGCTCTAGCCATTGGTAGGATTTCTTGATATCAGCCACTTCAGTTATGTCCCGGTGGTACATCCTATGTAGGGGTTTGTCCTCCCATGATGGTCCCTCCTCCAGCACCTCTTCCTCTGTTCCCCATTGCCTGAGACATTCACTGAGCACGTCATCTGTTGGGGCCTTAACTTTGATGTACTTGTGGATCTTGGATGCTTCTTCCTGGATAGTGGCACTCACACTCACTAGTCCACAGTCTCAGGGTGCTGGATTTGGGTTGGAACCCTCCATGCATGGTGAGGAGCTTTCGTGTCTTAACGTCTAAAATGCAACAACAAACTGGGATCTGATTCCACAGGAGAGGAGCTTGATAACTGAAGGCTCTGTCGTATGTGCTGTGTAGTGGCATGTGGACCCAAAAGCAGATGACCAGGAAGTGGCATCAGGGTGAAGTAGCCGGATGGCTACAGTGTTTATTAAAGGTGATGTGGTTTACAGGCAGACAGGTAAACAAACAGGCAAGAGGCAGATAGGTTACCGGCTGGCAGTGGTGGAAGCAGGGAAGTGAGTCCAAGGTGGCAAAACAGTTCGCTAGGGAGCAGGCAAATTACAAAAATCCAGAATCCAAGCAAGGTCCACGGGAGACAAAGAATCCAAAACAGAATTCACTGTAAAAATGCAGAGGAACTGGGCACTGGAACCAGGTACAACAAATGGTACACCAAACGGCAACACCCACAAAGGTCAGGAACACTCACTAGACAGGAACAACACCATGTAGTAACAACAATGATCCAACACTGAACAAAGAGAGAGACACGGACTAAATACCCTAGGGGAGGTGAAACAATGAGACACAGGTGCAAACAATCAAGGAAGGGCCAACAATCAAAACTGGAGGGAAAACAAAGACAGGAAGTAAAACCACAAGACACACAAGGGAAGGAACACACTACAAAATAAAACAGGAAGTGACAGAACCTTAAACTATGACAGGCTCTGGCTCCCATTCTACTTTTGGAGACTCTAGGAACCACAAGTAACCCTGCATCCTGGGAGTACAGTGTTCTAGTCGGATAATATGGTATTATGAGATCTTTAAGATACGATGGTGCCAGACCATTAAGAGCTTTGTAGGTGAGGAGAAGGATTTTAAATTCTATTCTGGATTTTATAGGGGGCCAGTGCAGAGAAGCTAATATTGGAGAGATATGATCTCTTTTCTTAGTTCTTGTCAGTACACGTGCCGCAGCATTCTGGATCAACTGGAGAGTCTTGAGGGACTTCGGGCAGCCGGATAATAAGGAATTGCAGTAGTCCAGCCTAGAAGTAACCTTACGGTGCTGCTGGAGGCTAGGGCAATGCCATCTAGAGTAACTCTCTTTAGATAACATATCTGAGTTTGGGACCAAGTACAATAGCTTCAGTCTTGTCAGAGTTTAACGTCAGAAAGTTGCAGGTCATCCAGGTCTTTATGTCCTTAAGGCATGCTTGAAGTTTAGTTAACTGGTTAGTGTCATCTGGCTTGATCGATAGATATAATTGGGTATCATCTGCATAGCAATGAAAGTTTATGGAGTGCTTCCTAATAATATTGCCTAGAGGACGCATATATCAGGTGAATAGAATCAGTCCAAGCACAGAACCTTGTGGAACTCCGTGACTAACTTGGGCGTGCACGGAGTACTCTCAGTAAGCTGTTAAACATTGATCTGATAGATAGAATATAAACCAGCTTAGTGCGGTTCCTTTAATGCCAATTACATGTTCCAGTCTCTGTAGTAGGATGTGATGGTCAATGGTGTCAAATGCAGCACTAAGATCTAACTAGACAAGTGCAGAGACAAGTCCATTGTCTGATGCAATTAAAAGGTCATTTGTAATTTTCACCAGTGCTGTCTCTGTGCTATGATGCACTCTAAACCCTGACTGAAAATCCTCAAATAAACTATTGTTATTTAGAAAGTCACACAAGTGATTGGCAACTGCTTTCTCAAGGATCTTAGAGAGAAAGGGAAGGTTAGATATAGGTCTATAGTTGGCTAAAACCCCAGGATCAAGAGTGGGCTTTTTAAGAAGCGGTTTAATTACAGCTACTTTAAAGGATTGTGGTACATAGCCTGTTAATAAAAACAGATTTATCATGTCCATATAAAGAAGTGCTAACTAAGGGTAAAACGTCTTTAAGCAGCCTAGTTGGAATGGGGTCTAAGAGACAGGTTGATGGCTTAGATGAATTAATCGTCAAAGAGAGCTGAAGAAGGTTGACAGGAGCAAAGCAGCCAAAACACACATCAGGCTGTACAGCTGTTTCCAAGGTTCCTGTGTTTGAAGACAAGTCGGCACTGGTTAAAGCCAGGACATGATGAATTTTTTCTATAATAGTTCAAATTTATCATTAAAGAAGCTCATGAAGTCGTTGCCACTGAGAGCTATTAGGAATACATGACTCAATGCAGCTGTGACTCTCTGTCAGCCTGGCTACAGTGCTGAAAAGAAACCTGGTGTTGTTCTTATTATCCTTTATTAATGATGAGTAGTAAGCTGCTCTGGCATTACGGAGGGCTTTCCTATATGTTTTAAGACTATCTTGCCAGACTAAATCCAGGTTGTTGGAACGCCCCTTTCAAGTTTTCGTGATGTTTGCTTTAATTTGCGGGTTTGGGGGTTATACCACGGAGCTAACCTTCTTTGTTTTATTATCTTCTTTTTTGAGTGATAGAATCAAGTGTCGTTCGCAGTGAGCCTGCAGCGCTATCAACTAGATGGTCAATTTGGGAGGGGCTGAAATTAATATAGGAGTCCTCTGTTATATTGAGACATAACATTGAATTAAATGCAGATGGGATTGCTTCCTTGAATCTAGCCACAGCAATATCAGATAGACATCTAGAGTAAGAATTTTTGCCTAATGGCGTGTAGTCCAGTAATAGCAGTTTAAAAGTTATTAAATAATGGTCCGATAAAGAAGGATTCTGTGGAAAGACTATTAAATGTTCAATTTCAATGCCATATACCAGAACAAGGTTGAGGGTGTGGTTAAAACAGTGAGTGGGTTTGTGTACACTCTGAAAAGCCAATTGAATCTAATAATGAGATAAACGCAGTACTTTCAACGTCCACATGAATATTGAAATCATCTACAATAACCACTTTATCTGTTTTAAGGACTAAACTTGATAAAAACTCAGAATAAGGACCAGGAGCGCGGTACACTATAACAAATAGAACTGGCTGTCGTGTATTCCAGGTCGGGTAAGAAAGACTAAGAACAAGGCTTTCGAATGAGTTATAATTTAGTTTAGGTTTAGGGTTGATTAATAGGCTTGAGTCGAAGCCTCCACAGCCGGTGCTTCGAGGAATGTGAATATTAATATGACTGGGCGGAGTGGATTCATTTAGGCTAACATATTCTTCATGACCCAGCCAGGTTTCTGTTACGGAACAGACAGGCAGGGGACACAGAGATGGACAAGAGTGTTCTTTATTAGATAACAGCCAGAGAGAGTGGGTATGGAGAGAGGGAAGTGTGAAGGAAGGAGATCGCTGGAGAAGGGAGATCGCTTGGATAAAGGCAATATAGGGTTTTAGGCCGAGTGGCATGTAGAGTCCTACATTCGAATGAGGTCGGACACATACTGAGGTGAGTGCAGGGCTTTTATGCTGACTGTGATTGTGAGCTAATGTGGAGCAGGAGTGTGATTGGGAGTAGGTGTGGATCATTAGTGGGTAGTGGAGCCTGGAGTATCCCTGACAGTTTCAGTAAGACAAAATAAGTCAATATGATACTCTGATATTAATTCATTCACCAGTACAGCTTTAGATGACAGAGATCTGATGTTTAAGAGTCCACATTTAATTCTCCTATTTTGTTGTGCTATTTCAGCGTTTTTGTTTAGGTTTTTATTTATATCTCTTCTTCTGTTAACTTTAGATTTTATTAATTTAAGTGGTCAAGGGGCAGACACCGTCACTAAGGAGTTTTGGGTGGGTAACTGCTCTGGAAGCGCAGAGAAGCGTGTTGGACTGCAACTCTGCCTCCTGGTCTCAGCTCTGAGTTGTCATGGTTTTGGTCCAATAATAAACTCGGCCAGATTTCTGGCTTTGAGAGCTGCTCCATCCAAAGTGGGATGAATGCTGTCTCTCCTAATCAGACCAGGTCTTCCCCAAAAAGTCCGCCAATTATCTACAAAGCCCACATCATTTGCTGGACACCACCTCGACAGCCAGCGGCGGAATGAAGACATGCGGCTAAACATGTCATCACTGGTCAGGTTTGGCAGGGGCCCAGAGAAAACTATGCAGTCCGACATTGTCTTTGCATATGTAAACACCAACTCAACATTAACTTTAGTGACCTCCGACTGGCATAGTCGGGAGTCGTTACCGCTGACGTGAATAACAATCTTACTGTATTTACGTTTATCCTTAGCCAGCAGTTTTAAATAGGATTCAACGTCGCCCACTCTGGTCCCAGGAATACATTTGACTATGGTCGCTGGTGTCGCTAACTTCACGTTTCTCAAAATAGAGCTGCCAATAATCAGTTTTTTCTCAGCGGGTGTGTTGCTGAGTGGGGAGAACTTGTTAGAAATGTGAACAGGTTGGTGGTGAACCGTGGGCTTCTGCTTAGGGCTATGCTTCCTTCGGACAGTCACCCAGCCTTCCTGGTTTCCCGGCTGCTCGGGAGCTGCCGGAGCTACCTCTGGTTGGTCCGCACCGGCTACTGGGGGCTAGCTAACTACAGCATCTAATGGTTGAGTTCCCATGGTGCGGAACCGCATTTCCAATTCACTAAGCCTCGCCTCCAATGCTACAAATAAACTACGTTTATTACATGTACCATTATCACTAAAGGAGGCAGCGGAATAGCTAAACATTTGACACACCGAGCAAGAGAGAGCAGGAGAGTGAGAGGGAGAGAGAGAAGCCATCACTAGCTGCTAAGCTAAAGAACAGTAGCTACCAAAACTGAATAGCATGTAAACTGTGGGATTAGCGAGAAAGTTGTTAAAAGAAGGATAGTGCTATGAGTGCTTGAGCAGAACTAGTGTACGTTTATAGCAGATAGTTAATTACTATAATGAACAATCGAACAAAATTAACTGTGATGAGCTAGAGCAGCAGAAATATGCTACTAGTAAAACACAAACACTGGTGACCGGAAATGACACAATACGCTTACCGCAGCACGTCAAGGAAGTCACACAGAGGATACAAGCACAGCAAACCGCATTTTTAACTGCTTTTGACTGTCTGCTTGGTCAGGGAAAATCCCTGCACCCATGTGCTGAAGTGCATATCTGTTACCATGGTTATAATAATATAAACTTTATTTATAGAGCACTTATCAAAACAAAGTACAAAGTGCTTCACAACAAGAGCAATAAAATACCACAGTGATTGATGAAATATAAAGAAGTAAAATACATAAAATAAACAAAAGCAATAAAATAAACAGCCATTTCAGGTAAAATCAGGATATGCTTTCAGATAAACATGTGTTTTGAGAAGAGACTTAAATGAAGACACTGACTCAGACAACCTAATTTCCTCGGGCAGGTTGTTCCAGAGCCTCGGAGTACTGATAGCAAAAGCTCTGTCCCCCTTAGTTTTCATCCTGGACTCAGGAACAGACAGAAGACCCCTGCCTGAAGATCTCAAACTACGTGAAGGTTCATAAGGGATTACAAGGTCTAAAATATAGTCTGGGGCCAGGCCATGAAGAGCCTTAAAAGTAATCAACAAGATCTTAAAATCAATCCTAAAACACACAGGGAGCCAATGTAAAGAGGCTAAAACAGGTATGATGTGGTCGTACTTCTTGGTCCTGGTTAACAGCCTAGCAGCTGAGTTTTGTACAGTCTGCAGTCGTGTCAAAGTTTTTTGATTAAGACAAGTGAACAGAATGTTACAATAATCGAAGCGTGAGGAGATAAAAGCATGTACAGTTTCTGCATCACTAAGATTTAAAATAGATCAGATTTTTGCTATGTTTCTGAGGTTTGGAAATGTTTTTTAAATGGTAGAAAGCTGTCTTTGTAATAGTGGTGATGTGATGCTGGAAGTTAAGATTGGCATCAATAATAACACCCAGGTTTCTGACATACTGTGCTTTATCAGAATCAAAATCAGAAATACTTTATTGATCCCCGATGGAAAACTCTTTCGTTATCACGTCAATGCACACAGGAATAGAAGTACTAATAGAATAGAAATAGAATAAGGTAGCAACGAGTCAATTATTTCTAGTAAGAAGGAAGAGATGTGCAAATTAAAATATAATACACTATAATACAGCTAAGAAAGCTTTAGAGAAAATGATGATAAGATGGATACAATCTCTTGCCTTTGTACTTTTGGGCCTACTATCAGAATTTCAGTTTTTTCTTTAAGTTCTAGAAGGTTTTGAGACATCCAGTGGTTGATGTCATCAATGCATCTGACAAGCTCATTCACAGGACTGAGGTTGTCTACGGAAAGTGAGACATAGCTGTGTATCATCAGCATAGGAATGGTAGAATACATCGTGATTTTGTATGATGGTACCAAGATGGCGCATGCACAGATTGAATAGTAGTGGACCCAGAACTGACCCTTGTGGAACCCCACAGAAAATGGGAGGGAGGCACAATGCAAAGACCACGTAGAATTTATTTATTTATTTATTTTTATATATATAGTAGAATAGTAATTGGAGTGTTAATATTAATAAATTAGTAATAATAGGAATGACAGCTATAGGAAGAATAATGTCAGCATCAGTAACAGAGCCAATAACAACAACTGTAGTAGCAGTTGTCGAGCAGGAACACGGGGGCAGCAGGTGGCCCACAACCACAGATCCAGTCTCTGCAGCTCCGGAGGCAGAAATACCTGCTGATAGCGACAGAAGGAGAGAGGAGAGAAATGAGAAAGCACAAAACTACGGGAGAGAGAAGATGTTGAGTTAGTAACATGCAGTAATGGGATAAAAATGCATACAAAAGAAGACACTGACTCAGACAACCTAATTTCTTTGGGCAAGTTGTTCCAGAAACTCGGGGGCCTGATGGCTAAAGCTCTGTCCCCCGTTGTTTTCATCCTGGACTCAGGAATAGACAGAAGACCCCTGCCCGAAGATCTCAAACTATGTAAAGATTAATAAGGGATTACAAGGTCTAAAATATCATCTGGAACCAGCGCATGAAAACCCTTAAAAGTAATCAATAAGATCTTAAAATCAATCCTAAAACAAACAGGGAGCCAATGTAAAGAGGCTGAAACAGGTGTGATGTGATCATACCTCTTGGTCCTGGTTGAAAGCCTAGAAGCTGAGTTTTGTACAGTCTGCAGTCGTTTCAGAGTTTTTAGATTAAGACAAGTGAACAGAATGTTACAATAATCAAGGTGTGAGGAGATAAAAGCATGTACAACAGTTTCTGCATCACTAAAATTTAAAATCAGATTTTTGCAATGTTTCTGAGGTGATAAAAACATGATTGGACAAGCTTAGTGATATGTTGCTTAAAACATAAATTGCTATCAAACAGGACACTAAGATTTCTTGCAACAGGCTTGATATGTTGTGACAGGTAACCAGTAGATGGCAGTATTTGTTTAGTGATATGTTGGGGCCCAATAAGGATTTCCGTTTTATTTGAGTTGAGCTGAAGAAAATGTATCAACATCCAGTTTTTTTATGTCAGACAGGCAGTCCTGCAGAGAACTCAGCGTATTAAGGTCAGTGGGCTTGACAGGGAGTTACAACTGTGTGTCATCTGCATAACAGTGAAGAGAAATACCATGTCTATGGATGACATTACCCAAGGGGAGCATATATAAGGAGAACAGTATTGGTCCCAGAATTCAACCTTGAGGCGCACCATCGTTGATATGGGAGAAGGATGACATGAAGTTATTAATGCTGACACAGAATTTCCTATTGGATAGATAAGATGAGAACCAATCTAGTGCAGTGCCAGATATGCCCACCCAGTGCCTCAGTCTATCTAAAAGAATGCCATGATCAATAGTGATCAATAGGCAGCACTTAAGTCCAGCAGCACAAGAATTGAGCACATGCCTGCGTCTGCATTCATTAAAAGGTCATTAGTGACTTTGAGAAGGGCTGTCTCAGTGCTGTGGTGCTGATGAAAGCCAGATTGGGACTTTTCAAAGGTATTATTGTTTTCCACAGCAGCAAGAAGCTGCTTAGATACAAGTTTTTCGAGAATCTTCGAAATAAAAGGCAATTTGGAGATTGGGCGATAGTTGTCAAGGAGGACCAAGCCCAGGTTTATTTAGGACTGGCTGGACACAAGCTGTTTTAATGTAATCTGGGACGCAGCCAGTAGACAGCGAGCTGTTAAAAATAATTAGCAAATGGGGCGCAATAATTCAATTAAATTTTATTTATATAGCACCAATTCATGACAGAAGTTATCTCATTGCACTCTTCCTATAGAGCAGGTCTAGACTGTACGCTTTATAATATTATTTACAGAGACCCAACAAATCCCACCATGAGCAAGCATTTGGCGACAGTGGCAAGAAAAAACTTCCTTTAAGAGGCAGAAACCTTGGACAGAACCAGACTCAATGGTGGGCGGCCATCCACCGCTGCCGTGTTAGGTTTTAATCCATAACTTCCAATAAAAACTTGTTGGAATTATGTCCAGAGAGCTGGAGGATACTCTCATAAGAGACATGATGACTGAGTTCAGGGAGAGTAACAGCAGAAAAGTTGTATCGTAGAAAAGGTTTCAGTCGTAGTCATCTGGACACTGTTTTCAGAATCAAGACTTTTCGGCTCCCATCCGGAAGTCATTCTCAATTGTGAAAAAATTGGACGGGAACTGGAAATTTAAGCTACTCTGAGTTACATAAGCCCTGCCCTCAGGAAGGAATCTGCCTGAGTATCTGTTAATAGCTAGTTTCACCTGAAACTGACCTAATAGTTTCCAAGATGGCCCAGTACTCAGTAATCAGGCCTATTGTTTTCTGGCTGCATCTACTTCATCACTGTTAAGTGCCTGATTAGCATGTGATAGGCGTGACCAAGAATGATAATACACTCTGATAGACTTTGGGCAGATTAAATCTCAGACCACCATTTCTGTTCAAAGAGGGGTTCTCTTTTTTCACAAAAATGGCTTCCTTGACGCCCCGTTCAAACCAACTCTTCTCTCTACTTAGAATCTTCACCTCGCTGTCATCAAATGTGTGGTTTGTAGCTTTTAAATGCAAATGCACAGCGCTCTGTAATCCTGAGTTAGCGTGTCGTCTGTGCTGATAAAGTCTTTTGTGAAGTGGCTGTTTGGTCTCGCCTATGTACCGTTCTTTGCAGTTTTCCTCACTGCACTGAATGGAGTAGACAACATTGCTCTGTTTCTGTGTGGGTAACTTGTCCTTAGGGTGAACGAGTTTCTGTCTTAAAGTGTTGCCTGGTTTAAAGAAGACAGGAACATCGTGCTGTCTAAAGATCCTTTGTAGTTTTTCAGACAGTCCAGATACATAAGGAATGGAGACACCGTTCCTTCTTGGTTCAGTTACACTTTTGTCCTGTTTTTTGGCTCTTTTAACTTTGTTGATAGCCCAAGTAGGATAACCACAGGCTGAGAGTGCATTCTGGACATGCCTTTCCTCTTTCTTCTTACCCTCTGAGCCGGTGGGCACTTCTTGGGCTCTGTGTTGTAATGTCCGGATTACACCCAGCTTGTGCTGTAGTGGATGGTGTGAGTCAAAGAGCAAGTATTGATCCGTATGTGTTGGTTTCCTGTACACTTCTATCTGGAGCTTTCCGTCCTCTCCTCTGAGAGTAGAACAATCAAGAAAGGCCAAGTGGTTCTCTTTCGCGTCCTCATGCGTGAACTTGATGTTGGGGTCCACAGTATTAATATGCTCTGAGAACGCTTCCAAGTCTTGTTTCATGATTTTCACAAAGGTGTCATCCACGTTGGAAGTAGGTTGTGTTGAGACAGATGTCTAATAGTTTGCATATGTGTTCAGGTGTAAGCTTGGTCCTTTGCTGCAAGGTGGAGTCCTCCTGCAGTCTTCTCATCACCCCTGTCACTGCTTCTGAGGTTGGGATGCAAGTGAACAAGGACACAACATCATAAGAAACCATAACGTCATCTGGGTCCAACTGGAGATGTTTCACTTTGTCCACAAATTTCTGTGTGTTTTCCACATGATGTACTGTGTTCCCCACCAACGGAGCCAAGATTGTAGTCAAATGTTTGGCTATGTTGTATGTGATGGAATCTGTGCTGCACACGATGGGTCTGAGTGGAACATTCTCTTTGTGAATTTTGGGAAGGCCATAGATGCAGGGAATGGCTTCCCCATGGTATAGTCTGTAGTATAGAGGCCTGTCTATCACATCCTCCTTCTCAAGCTTCTGTAGACAGTCTATAACCTTCTTCTTGTAGCCATTAGTTGGATCTCTTTTAAGTTTTTGATATGTGGTTGTGTCTTCAAGAAGCTTGTTGACCTTGGTTTCATAATCGGCCCTAATCAGGTCTGCAGCCTCTGCTTCAGTCATCTTGTTCTTCCTAATGGCTGTTTCTTCCGGATGGGAGCCGAAACGTCTTGATTCTGAAAACAGTGTCCAGATGACTACAACTGAAACCTTTTCTACGATAGAACACTCCTGGACGAATGAGGGACTACACCGTTTTAGCAGAAAAGTTGCTCAAAGAATCCCTGAGCGGGTGATCCACATCTAAAAAGGCAGGACTGGGGTAATACCAGATCTTATTAACTCCACCTTTCCAGCAAAGTGCAAAAGAAGCTTTTCACAATCAGCATCAAAATCAGCAGGGGCACAAGGAGAGGCTGGGTTAACTAACTGATCCACAGTCTTAAATAGGAATCTGGGGTTGTGCTGATGGGCAGAAATAAGTGCAGAGAAATAACATGTTCTTGCATCCTTCACCATCCTATTGTAAAGGAATAATAACTCTTTCATGGCCACAAAGCTTTTACAGCTTCGAATACTGTTATTTAACCATTGGCTGTTTTTCTAGTCTTTGAGTTTGGTCTACTTTTCAGAGGAGCTGTGAGATCTAAGGTTGAAGAACACAGGGAGTTAAAAGAATCAACCAAATCGTTGGTGTTGGAGGAATCGGGAAACATATTGCCAGGAGAATTGAACAGTGTACAGAATTTTGGCCAGACACATGTTGTTGAAAGTTAAGAGTTAGAGATATTTAAAAAATCAGCAGCAAGGGCATTAGAAGAGTCATCAACATGAATATTCTATCATAATTTAAAACAAGACTGGATAAAAACTCCAGGGGGGCAAATATGACCAAGTTTAAACATGAGCACTTCAAAGGAGGAAAAATCATTGGACGCTTACGCTTTAAATGCTTCCTTTAAGTAATAACAAGGCCACCAACACGATCACAGTCCCTTGGGCGGTTAAAGCAGTCATAATCTGGAGGGCACAATTCTGCTGTGATCACTAGGACGTAACCAGGATTCTGTTAAGAACACGAACTCTAAATCAGTAGAAGAGATAAAATCATTTAAAATAAACGTTTTGTTAGAGAGGGATCTCACATTGAGAAGATCCATCTTAAAAAGTCTGTGCTGGGTTAGAACTGAAGTTGAGACTGGAGGTAGGGTTCTGGCCCGGATCTTTATTAAATTATTATTATTGTTGACTTCTTCAGATGTGTGAATGCCATGATCAACAGTGTCGAAAGCAGCACTCATTTCTAATAATACAAGAATGGAAAGTGTGTTTGCATTGCTGTTTATCAAGATCATTGATTACTTTGACAACAGCCTTTTCAGTGCTATGATTCACTCTAAAATCTGACTGGTACACATCATACAGGTTGTGGAGGGTTAGGTATCTGTGCAGTTGTTTGTAGACAACCTTTTCAAGGATTTTACTAACAGAAAGGTTGGAGATTGGTCTATAGTTGCTAGTCATGGATGGGTCTAGATAACTCTTTTTCAGTAACAGAGTGACAACACCACGCTTGAGAGAAGTGGGGAAAACACCAGACTGTAGGGAAGAATCAGAATCAGAAATACTTTATTGATCCCCGAGGGGAAACTCTTTTGCTACAGCAGCTCACTATCATGTCAGTGCACACAGGAATTGAAGTACTAAGCAAAAAATATAATACACTATATACAGGTCAGAAAATACATTAAGTACCAAGTGGGTATAAAATAAAATAAGTGTGAAGTACAAAGTGGGTTTACTGGTTGCTGATAATACGGCATAAGGTAATAGTGCATGAACTGTGAAGTTAAATGTAGTTTATTAGGATTATAATGAGACGGAGGATATTGCACAGCAGTAATAGAGGTATGAATAAATATCAATAAATAGGGAATTTTAAACTGAAAAGAGTATATTGCACAGGGGTATTAACACAGAATATTGCACAATTATGTCAAGTATTGCAGAGATGTTAATGATCAATGTCCAGTTTAGTGACCTAGGGTCATACAGACACTTAGAGGGAGGAGTTTGATTGAGTTTCAGGCAGGAATGACTTCCTGTGGCGCTCTGTGGTGCTTTTTGGGAGGATGAGTCTTCCGCTGAAGGTGCTCCTTTGTTTGACCAGCACATCATGGAGTGGGTGGGAGACACTGTCCAAGATGGCATGTAGTTTGGCCAGCATCCTCCTCTCTGACACCACCGCCAGAGAGTCCAGCTCCACCCCACAATGTCACTGGCCTTACGGATCAGTTTGTTGAGTCTGTTAGCGTCCGCTACCCTCAACCTGCTGCCCCAGCATGCAACAGCATGCAACAGCATACAGGATGGCACTGGCCACCACAGACTCATAAAACATCTTCAGCATTGTCAGCATTAATGATATGCAGAAGATCTTCTGACAAGCAGTGAAAGAGACATTTAAACAGTTTTATGGGAATAGGGTCAGGTGGATGATTTAAGCTGCTGGACCACCTCCTCAAGGTTGCTCGTCAAAATTACACATAGTTACCAGGATGATACGCTGACAGCCATCGATCACTCAGCCCTCTACCATCGAGCAAGTAAAATATTGTTACTGAAAGTGCAATAAAAGCTTCGCAAGTAAAAAGCTAATAAGAGTAGTTTATCACTATGACTAGTATTTTTAAAATATGTTTATAATCATGTGATCTGCTTACTGAGGTAATGTAAGCATAGTGCTAACCGTTCCTGCTGCAGATTTCAGACCGTGGTCAGGAAGCACAGGGAAGCCTTTGTTTTTCTCCAGGGCGGAAGTTGATGCTAACCTCAGGGCTAACCACCTTCACTTTTACCCAGCAGCGGGGAGGGAAGACACGGGAATGTCTTGGGTATTGAGGAGCTGCAGCGTTTATTCAAACTGTAACCTACACTGTACATTTACTGCCACTAGACAACGTCACTGCTAACCTGTCTTTCTGCTCCGATCAGATCCTTAAAGGAGCCATGCTACTCTTACACATAGGGAGGAAAAGTAAAGAAGGACCGAGTGAATCTGTATGAATGGGCCCCCCCAATAACGTTTCACTGTGGATATCGTCATATGCCAATTTGGTAGACATCGGCCAACCGTATAACCTACCTGCAGCTCGGTCTTTCACCATTTATGTTCAGCCCTTTGGCAGGCTTTTTTTAGCATCCTCACATTTTCCCCAATTCTCCAAGGAGTTTTGGGTTTTCCAGTGGTCTCTTTAGTTCTGATGGGAGCAATTGCTATCCATGATCTGACTTACTACAGAGTTGAAGTTGTCCAACCATCTCATCACATGATCTCATGATCTCATCATATGAAGTATTGTCATGGATAAAACACTTATTTATGAATCTGACTATACAGGTCATATTAATTAAAAATGATGAAATTGCAGCATCCAGAATGGCAGTTGCTGTAATATCGAGGCCTTTAGAGATAACCAGGTTGAGGGTGTGTCCTTGCAAGGCAAATTTGCTGGATGATGTAATATTTACCAGTGTAATTAACCTCGTTGCCAGACAAAAATGTTGATATTGGACAATTCTTAAAAACCCTGCATTATGTTCAATGACATTCCCATGACATTTTTTAAATTCTTTTATTTTATCTGTGCATTGCAACTATAGCATGTTTGAGGATAGGGAAAAAATCCTGATTCAAAAATAATAAATATTGTTAATGGTCTCTGTGGAAATTTATAGTGGAAATAGAACAGGAGGTTTTAACTGTGGGAAATGTCAGAATTGCATTGAGCTTACTAATTAACACGTTGCATCTTGTTTGTTTAATCTGTACAAACTGCAAAGTTTAAAAACGTCATGTCGTGGTTTTACGGGATTTTATGCGTGGGACTATTTGTCGTCTCGTGAGGTTGCCAGGCAACCAGCAGAGATTTCAGGAAGTGACTTTTCCCTGCCAAGAAATACCACGCCATTAGCATGGCTAAAAGTTCAAAAACTATTGTGAATGAGGTCCATTTACTGTGGTATTAATTCATTTAAACACTATGTTTAAATTATACCAGTTGTCTAACCTTGTACTGTATTGACATATTCCAAACTAGCCAGTAATGACATTACATTATACTGTATGGTAAAAACATTTGACAGACTATATCAGTTGTTGATTTTGCTGCACATCTTCAGTAATAATAATAATTTAATTTTGAAAGACATCTTCTTCACCAAAACCCACAGTTTGTATGTGATATCTGTAAGATTTATTCTGATGGAACTACAGTTCTACTGATCTCTGTGTGTGTGTGTGTGTGTGTGTGTGTATGTGTGAGGGTGTGCCTTATCCCAGCTCACTGGCAGTTACTGTAACTTGTTAGCAGCCCTTCTACCAGTGGAGCTGTCGAGTTGTGTTAAGCAGTTGTGTCACGAGCCAAGTAGGACAGAGGAAACTCACACACACATATACACACGTACCTATCTCACAACTCCACTACAAATGCAAGAGTGCAAGTACACACACAGCCATGCATGCAGCATACACACCAACACTAATAAAACTGCCTTGCGAGCAGTCTGATCCCTGGAGCGTTTTCCCATAGTCGTCTGAGATGTGAACTCACTGTTATATAAGATCAGAGAGGGGGGACTTCTTACAGCACTGTTACCTGCACTAATAAGTGTAGCTGAATGGATGTGTTTGCCAAGTAGCTACACCGAGTAGAAATGAAAAAGACAGGCCTTGAACTGGAAAAAGACATCCACTTTTAATCTTTATCATTTCCCCGCTGCCAGTGTTTATGTTTAGATTCATTGGACTAACACCAAATCTGTTTGGATGGAACAGCTTCATTGGCTGGTTCCAGTGCCTGAATCAACCTCACCCACTTTTTCAATTTGGTCCAGTGATTTAGAGGTTTGGTGTTGCCCCAAGCAACTGCTTGTTCTTGGTTACCAGCTGAGTGGACTTGCAGGTCAGAGTTCACCTTTATTCAACTTTAACCATGTGGATGTGCATGATTGGCCAATAGAAACACTAATGCCCTACAGTATATTCGAAAAATGGAGAAGCTTTTATTTTGATGTCTGTCATCACCCTGTTTAGGACAATATTACACTACTAAACTATATTCTGCAGCATCACTCTTATAGGCTGTTTAAAGTCTGTGATCACCCTGCTGAATATTTATTTATTACCTACACAGGAATCATGAAACTCATTTTTCGAGCTGAGTATGGGTCAATTTAATTGAGCGGAAGGGTAATTTCACAGTACCTTTAAGCCTTTCCCAAGCAACCACTTGTTCTAATCAAGCTAATCAGAGCCTTTATGGGTAGGACTAAAATTGAATGAAGTTAGGTAACAACTTTTTCATGGTTAACAACCAAGCCAAACAGGGTCTTTGTAGGCGGGACTAAAGTTGGTGACGTTATCGAGCTGAGTCACACAGATCAGGAGATCTTAGAGAAAGTAGCAATTAACAGTTTCATCATCGTACTTACTCAATGCTCATGACATATTAAACTCTATCACAAAACACAATAAATATCGGGTGGCTCAGTGGTTAGCACTGTGGCCGCATAGCATGCAAATTCTGGGTTTGAATCTCCAAGCCGTTCTGTGTGCAGTTTGCATGTTCTCCATGTGTCTGTGTGGGTTCGCTCTGGTTTCCTCCTACAACCCAGACATGCAGGTTAGGTCAACTGATGACTATAAGTTGTGAAGTAAGTGTGAATGAGTGTCAGTATGTTATGATGATATGGCAACCTGTTTAGGGTCTACCTGCCTCTCACCCATTGTATTGTGGGATAGGCTCCAGTCCCCCCAATCCTACACACGATAAGCATATGGGTAGATGGATTGATAGGTGGGTGAATGAAACTTATATCAAAAGATGCTCTGCACATCTTTAGTGGATTATGATGTTAAGATGCTTTTCACTGTGGGAATAAAGAGGGTCATCAAACTCTGAAGGACGGCATGGGACAAGACCTGGGTCCCAAACAGAACTGTGGGGCACATGAAGATGTTATAATTAAAGGACAAAAGTTAAAAGTTCTTAACATCTGCAACACTAATATAATTGAATTAAACCCAGAGGGGTGTGTCTTTATACATTTCATTTGGTCCTACATCATCCCCATGGTATGACTTTTTTTTGTTGGACTTGTTGCCTTGCATTAACTGTTTGTCTTATTGCTCCTCTCTCTTCCTGTCTTCCAGAGTCTGCAGCTCTCCTCTCAGGGACAGTCTTCTGCAGTCCTTCTCTGGTCAGGGGCCTGCCTGGCATCTCTCATCCATATCATTCCTCTTTCCATCCAACCATCCTTCCCCCTGTCATGAAAGGCCTGTCCAGTAGTCGGAGTCACCATCACGTGGTCTCCTATGAACCATCATATGATCCACTGGGTCACCATGTTGACCGCAAGCCATATTTGATCAGTCAGAATGACATGCCTGTGCCCATTCCCATGCCGCATCCAGCTGAGCTGCCCTACTACAATGCTCAGCGTACCTCATACCCCTCTGACAGCAACAGCATCGTCCCATACGGAACCTTCCCAAGGAGGTGCCTCTCCACCTCCTCATCTCACCATCCTGAGGTAAAGGATGAGTGTATGGCCATGGTACCATATGTAGGAGGAGGAGGAGGAGGAGGAGGAGGAGGAGGAGGAGGAGGAGGCTATGGAGGTAAAACGCCCACCCGGGTACCAGCAAACTTTGCGGACCCGTTTGAGCGTCAGCTGTCATTTTCCAGAGATGGCTATCATACACTGCAGTACAAACGAGGAGTGCTGGCCCACAGTGGGGGGATGGGGGCCAACAACAACGACAGCCCAGGGAGAATTCGCCACCTTGTCCACTCAGTCCAGAAACTCTTCACCAAGTCACATTCATTGGAGGGGCCACACCACACACAGCCCTCCAAGGGGGCCAATAATGGGAGCGTTAATGGTAGTGGTGGTGGTGGAGGAGGTGGTGGTGGTGGTTCAAGGGCCAGCCCAGAAGGTGAAACTCCACCAGTGGGAGTGCGCCACCGGAAGCGCAGCAAGAGCCGTGAGCGCTGTCGATCAGCGGAGCCCAAGCATCGAAGCCACCACCACCACCACCACCAGCTTCACGGCTCAGCATCTGCTCCGGGCTCCGGATATTGGAGCTCAGATGACAACCTGGAACGGGAGCTGTGTCTCTACCACCCTCACCACCACCAACCTCCACCCTCACCCTCACCCTCCATATCCCCCTCTCCCATCGCCATGACAATGGGCCGGTACCCTGGCAACAACCCCGACAAGTTCCCCCAGACTCCCCTCCCCAGTCTCTCCTCCTCGCAGTCCCAGCAGTACTTCATGATGGACCCTTACGGCACACTCAACGAGCACACACACACCCACGCACACCATGGCCACACACACCACCATTCTGCACTCAAAGCCTCCCGGAGCAACAATGATGTGAAGTATGCAGTGTCGTCGGCATGTGTGCCAGTTAGTGGTAGCAGCAATAACAGCGGTGGCGGTATCGGTGGAGGAAGTGGCCCCTTGCTGCCACTGAGTCTTGTGGACGGGCCCCTTGTGAAGAAAGGGGCATGGTCGTCGAGCCTAACGGTGAGCAGGGCCCGAGAGGTCTACACCAACAACAGCAGCCACAACCAGCTACGAGCCAGCGCAGGATCCGGTAACCTAAACCTAGATAGAGCTCTAGTCAAATCTAAGGGCAGTCAGCAACAGGAGCGCTCTTGCCATTTCTTACAGGTAAATAATTTCTCCCCCACTCCCATCCAAAACGAGTCGATTCACCCTTCTCCCCTCTGTTGCCTCCCTTTTTTTCACAACTTACTTTCCTCACCAATGTTTCCTTTGAGTCAGTGGTGTCCAGTCCAGTGAGACTTCAGGTTTTCAGTCCTACCAAACACTACACTTTCTGACTTTGCTGCTACTGTTAGAGAAGGGCAAACCAATCAGTGGAATCCATTACTGGAGTGGACAGGTGGCAAGTTTTGGAGAATTCAGCCACGAGTTCCAGGACGTGCACAGCTGCTGTCCTGGCACATTCATTTATTATTTTTGAGTCACATAGGTCAAGAAGTACTAGTTTAGCAGGAATTACCTGTCAGAGTTTTAGGATATCCCAGTGCCAAAATCATTTCAGGGCACTCCTTTGAAAGTTCCCAGAATGGTTTATAATATACAGTGAGAATCATTGCCTTGTATTGTCACAATCATTGGGAAACATTCCCATGGTTACAACTTGAACAGCTTGTTAGTGTTACTAATAACACGTGTAATCTGCCCACTGAATAAATAATGCAGTGAACATAGTACTCACAGCAAACATGGGCACTAAGTCGCTCCTCTAGTTCTTGGGAACTTCGGGGACGATATTAGAAGATTTACACACACAAAAGAGTCATGACAACTTCTCTTAGATATATGGTCATTTATTTGCAATATTTACACATTGGAAGATAAAATGTGATGCACAGTCGAATATAGGATACTGACAAAGATAGCCATGTCTAATAATAAATGACAAAATTGATTATCTTTGATTATTAATAATCAAAGGTGGGAGAGCAAGCGAGTGATTAATGACTGAACCAAATGAGAATATAAATTCAAACAAGAAAAATACACGAAAGAGCTAGACTGAATGATAGATATCTTCATGGTTTAAGGATGCTGCTACCTGAAGAGGATGCAAAATTAACATAATATGATGAATGGACAGTACCTACGGTCCTTAGGCTTTCTCCTGCAGCTCAGACAGGGGTCCATCTTGCAGGTCAGCTGGTGGCTGACTAATCTAGGAATAATACCCATCAAGTTATGTTAAGAGCTAAAAACAGAGGGCACTAACCTAACATTTGGGCTAATGTAATGAAGCCCAAAGTAGAAGACAGGATGCACTGGGCAAAGAAACCAGAATAAGTATACCATTCTATTGTTTAAATGTCAATATAATTAGCTAATAGTGAGCTGAAAGAGTCAATATGGAGAAAAGCAGCAAATAATTAGGTTAGTTTAATAGTGAAATATCTTATGTAATGTATGTGTATTTCTGTAAGAAGGATGTCGTGACACAGTTTGGGACCTAAGTTCCTGAGAAGGGGATACGTCTGCAGTGTGGATCCTTGGCAACTGAGTGTGCGAGATTTCTTATACAGAAAATATCAAAACTTAACAACATTGTCTCTTGCATAATAGTCATAAAGGTAGCAGTCTTATTAAAAAAAAAGGTTTGCAGGGGTGCGAGCATTTCATGCACCCTGCCAGGGATCAGTGAATCTGCATCCCAGTTTGGTGGGCTGCTCTGGGTCAAAGTCCAGGGACTTTAGTCCCAGCATTGCTTTAGTGTTTGGTTGGAGTGACAACTGTAGCTTTACATTGCTAGAAACCATGACTGGATATCACTGCCTAAGGCTGGGGACACACTAGAGCTGGTAATGTGAGGGCTTTAGGCATGATTCAATCTTCAGATATCAGACAGACAGCTTTGAGCCATTCTGATGATAGGACCCTGCAGAGGGTATAAATATATTGATATATTTTTTTACTATCAAACCCTGTTGTGTCCATGCCCGGGATCAAAGACCGTCAATGGATTCTCGGATCTTGGAAATGTTCCATTAAATTTATTTACATCATTTAATTGAATTTAGAATGATCTTGTGCAGATAGTATGTTATCACTTAGCATTAGGGATGCAACTAACAATTATTTTCATTATTGATTAATCGTTTGGTTTATAAAATGTCAGAACACAGTGAAAAATTGCCCTTCACAATTTCCTGAAGCCCAAGGTGATGTCATCAAATTGCTTCTTTTGTCCGACCAACACTCCAAAGATATTCAATTTACAATCACATAAGATAAGAAAAGCAACACTCACTCTTTTTTGTTGATTGACTAATCCGAATGAATCTGAACTAGTCATTTCAGCATACTGCAATTGGCATATTGTTGGAAGACCCACAAAAAACAGCTATATGGAAGCTAGAATGGATGACTAGCTAATTACATGTGTCTTGTTAAAAGAGTAACCAAACCCAAAACTGTGTGGAGCCGCAGATCTGACTGCTGAAAAGCTCCTCCTCTATCGGCTGGTGTTTGGGTGTTTGGTGATGTTGCTCTCTGACCTTATGCGGCCCTCCCAGTCTTTTGTTTGTTCCATTTCCGGTTTTGTTTTTTAACTTTCGTTTGCAACTGCAAGCTATATCCACAATTATGAGGAGGTTATGTGACCTGACACCAACACATCCACCACAGATGTTGGATTAAAAAGACAATCTTTGGAAAAAAGTTACCTACAGCATTAACTAGCTTACAACTAGTTCTACTAGCTTACTGATTCTATGGTGAATTTTTTCAAGAGTTATGATGCTAATTTATCAGTATAATGATGTAGGTTATTAATATCATTTGTCTTCACAAACAATCACTAAACTAGATGTTTTTTACTCTGTTGTTCTGATTGATCTGGTCTGATTTACCAATATGAATTAAAACGCATCTTTTCACCCAACTATAATATATATTTTATCTATACTATGGGAATAATTAGCTAGTTACACAATAATAATCCTATGTTATGGAAAACTGGACTGTGTATAATAGTGTAACTAACCAGATGAGATGAGAAACATAATTAACTGTGTAAATAGCAGTCGATGTTTGTCAGACTGCTGTAAAAGAAAGTCTTTCATTTTCTTCCAGCTCTGTCAGTCCTTCACACCATACGGCCTATTATAAAACTGCACAGATATTTGATCAAATGTAGGCGCACGGTGATCACAAGCAGCAGATGTCAATTTACACAATGCATTTCTGGTGTAGGCAGGATGTTACGCAAGACAAAGTTACGGAGTTGGAGCACTTCCTTGTTGCTCAAACACACAAGGTCAATAGCAGATGGTGACATCACCTGCTGAATTCTGATTTGGGCTCTAGCATCATTTCATTAACTGCCAAAGTGCATGAGAAAATTAGGGAAACTTGAAAATTAAAATTTGATGTTAGGCTTCACATACAGTGGATTTGAGGCATTAGTAGTAATTGATAATTTTAGTTTTTTAATTAGCCTGCTGGCTAGTTACCTAGCTATAATTTTTCACAGGACCTCCATTAAGGAGTCCGAACTGCAGATTTGTGACGCTTCTGGCAGAAGGAAAGTTGGCAGAAGAACAAGTTTCTTGCTCTTTTTTTAATAGTTGTCTTATATTTTACGATACTGTGTTCTTGGCAGGTCTCTTCAGACCTGCCATCTGTCAATAACTGTCACCAAGGCAATGGGCAATTCAAAGCAAAACTATAATAAGACAGATTTTACACAATAAATGCAGACCGTTGCTGCCCTCTTCCTTAGTTAGAATGTCTTCTAATTTTTAGATAGCAAAATTGACTTGGAAATGTGTACTTAAAAAAACATTAGAAAGATTTGTGTAGCAAAAATCTTAAATAAATAAATAAATAAATATAAACCAAGCCAAACACCAGACCAACATCTGTTGGTGAAAAGCAGGTACTAAAGTGACCATATGCTATGGTTTGGCTGGTCTTTGGTGCCATCTACCATACTCTTATCACCTGTAACTAGGGGTGAGTGGATAAAATCTATCATGGTATATGTCATTTTATATTGTGAGAGCAAGATTCTGGATAACATTATGGAGTACATTTGTGGAAGTTCAATTGAGATTGTTTACAAATAGAGTAGCCATATGGTAACCATTTTGATAAATCTAGTGAAATAAATACCTGACAAATCAAAGAATTTCATTGCATTGATGCAAAAATCCTGCTAATCCTATATTGTCATAAAGCAGTCATCCTCAGTGATTTGGAACATTGCCTGCAATGGTCTAATACAGTCAGAAATATCAAAGGGATAGAGTCCTTGATAGAAACCAAATAGCAAAATCTCTAGTGCTTGACTAATCTCCTAATCAACATAACGGCCATCCACACCTGCACCAAAGACCAGTCAAGAGCAGATAACCAGATTAGTATTTGGTTTCACCAGCAGGCGTGAGGTTTCACACAGATTTAGGTTGGGGGTTTGGTTGCTTTCGCACATACTAACCAGACTGAAAACAATCAGCAGTTGTGTTAAACACTGCGATAATGCAATAAGCAAAATCTCCAAGCATCCCAGAATTGCTAACTGGGGCTAAATTACACTCCACGCTAGTCTAATGTTAATAGATAAACTGTTCAGTATGTATACAGTGTCATATAAAAATGTGGTAGTGTGTCCACAGCCTTAGAGGGAACATTGCTCCCGACCACCAGTCTATTACTCTGATTTCCCAAGAACCCCACTGCCACCTCCTCCACCTTCTTCTCCACCACTCCTCCCCTCCTGCCTTTTCTCCACTCACCCAACTCACCCCCACGCTTCTTATCCACCCAACCCCCTGCCACCCACCAACCCACCTCCACCTCCTTTACTTCCTCTTGGTTTGGGG
This sequence comes from Siniperca chuatsi, assembly GCF_020085105.1. Lineage (NCBI taxonomy): Eukaryota > Metazoa > Chordata > Actinopteri > Centrarchiformes > Sinipercidae > Siniperca > Siniperca chuatsi. The sequence continues at coordinate 29,097,169 of NC_058054.1, forward strand.
AGCCTCCCTCTTCCTTCTCCTCTTCCTCCTCTTTCCTCCTTTTGAGTTGAAGAGAGAAGTAAGTGCAGAGTCAGTAGCAGCCTTACTCTCTGAATGCTAGGTAATGACATGAACTCATGAAGAACGACATCCTTTCCTGTTTGTAGACCTCATTTTTAATTTAGTAGCGCTTCCTTCTTGCCTCTCTACCAGTTATCTTGCCTTTTCTCACTGTTTTTGTCTTGATGGCTTGTTGTTGTGCTGTGCTGTTCTTTGAAGTGCTGTGTTGAGCTAAATGTTGGGGAGGTGTTTAACTACATATAGGAAGAGTTTAATTATGTGTGGCAGTTATCTAGTGGTAGTGCAACTAAATAGAAATTTGAATAGGGTTTGAGTTTTATTGATTTTTCCTAAGCTTATTAGCCTTCCCTTTATTTTAGAAGCCCTAATTGTGTTGTTTAGTTTGAGTAAACTTTCAGTAAACAGTGATTACATGACTTCCAACAAAATTATGAAGGACCATATTCATAACTGCCAACACTCCTGTTTTTCCCGGGTTTCTCCTGTATTTCAAGGCCATCTCCCGGCGTCCTCCCGTTTTGTTGTTTCTCCCGGGAAACTAATTACTAATGTAATTTGAATGGCCCTAAAACTTTATTATGAATAATCGTCATACACGGATTCAAGTTTTGGATGTTTGTCTGACATCACCCAAGTTGCCAGATCGTCTATGAAACACAATCTACACACTACATAATATTTCAACCCATCTGTCACGCAACCTGGCAACCCACACCCCGATCTAAGGGGCGTGCGAGCAGCTGCTCTCTGTGCAGGCAGATGGGCCAGCTAAGTTAACATTAGCTGTTATCAAAATGTCAGGGCAGGACTTTGTTCCACTTAAAAAATCTAAATACACCAGCAAATTTAAGCAGAGTTGGACTGAACAGTTTGAACTAACCCCCCTGCCACCACCGAAAAAACTCCCGTATTTTGAAACCTAAATGTTGGCAGGTATGCCGTGGTTCTGCATGTTTAAAGGTCCCCTGTGGAGTTTTTGACCTCTAGTAGCGCTATGGAGCTGTTTTTCTATGAGCGGGTTCCTGTGTTAAGGACTCATGTGCACGTGGGCGATCTCACACTATTTCACTGATCAACAGGTGGTGGTAACATGCCAATATATGCAGCAATGTGCCAACAAAGACAGGGCAGAAGAAGACTACAGCTAGTAAATGTGGATGTACACAATGCTGGATTTAAAATTAAAATCAGCTTTGCAAATGTTTTATGAGGAAGAAAATCCATTCAATACATTTGTTAGACCTCAACAATATACTCTGCGTTTTAGTGAGTAACAGTGAATGTAAACATGACTTTAGTTTGTTTACAAGAAAACTCCACAAGGCACCTTTAAGCCAAATAACTACTGCCTGCTTACACCTTCCAATAGTGCCCATCATTTCCCAAAGCATACAGCCATATTTTAGCTTTTGTACATTTTTGGCCAAATTGTTTGAAGTTTTAAAATTAAATGTTCGGGTGATACACCCTTAAAATTCAGTACTTCGCCCACCAAAACGCACGTCCGCAATTATAACTCACGGTAGTGACAATCTTTTATCCTTGGACTACTTGCCATGGCGGAGAAATACATGCCATCTGCGTTGTTACGTGTTGTATTGGTTAGCAGGACAGATGTCCCCCCATAGTAGTTGGGCAGACTCTGTTACGTGAAGCAACGCACGTTTCTGACCAAAACATTGTAGCTAGGAGGGATCCACAACTTTGTCTACTTTACTGTGTACCTGCCAGAGAGCGCTGAAATCAGGGTGGCTTGTCACACATGTAGCTTCACCACTGCATCACTGACTAGCTCTGACTTCTCCAACAGCACTTCCAAAATGTCCCATTCATGGCAGCAAAATCACTCTGTCATGGCTTGCATAGTTTGTCATGTGTTACAACTCTATCAGCACCTGCTGTCTGTTGGTTCCCGAGGCCGGTGTTTTGGTTGATCCGATGATGTAGCAGCAGTGTCCCCTCTTCTTGCTCTTTCCCTGTCTCGCTCCCCTCACCTCAGCACCATTTCCTCGTCGCTCGTGTGTAATCGTCTTCAGGTTGGAGCTCCTCATCATGATATTTGCTGACATTTTCTTACTTTGCAGAGTTACTTCTTTCCTAAATACTTTTTGTTTACTAACTAGTATGTGGGTCTTCCAGCCCTGATCATCCAATGATAGCGCACATCTGAGTCCGATGTAGAGGAATGGTACATTTATGTGCTGTCGTGCTGTCTTGCAGTCTGAAGTCAGCAAAATAACTTTCAAAGAACATTCAGTACAACCAACTTTCAAACTGAAATGACAACCATTATCAGCAGCAGATTATGTCAGCTGTAGCTAATTAACATTAATTCCATGAGTAACTTGCCTAACGGGCAAAAGATAATAATGTCTAGTTAAGCTGGTATGTGGAATCTGGTGTCTGTAATCCACCAAAGATTGTTTGTTAGAGAAAGCAACACCACTCTACCATGCCTCTATGACCGTGAGTGGACTGTGTTTTTGTAGTTCAACAAGACACACAGAGTGGTGAGTCCTCTTTAGTGAAACGCTCAGCTGATCTCATCACATCTATTCCAGTAATCCGAACCTCCCAGTTAAACTTCATCCATACAGTATGAAAAAAATTTAATCTTATCATCTTAATAGTTCTGTTCACTATTTGGATCAAGTAGCTTGTGAAAAATAAAGTGTGTAAAAGTAAGTGGGCTACAGCTGTTATTTCAATGTTTCAATACATATTTAATCAACATTTTATATCTTAGGTTTCTCATCTCATTTTCAGGTTGTGAACAATAATTAGGCTGCTCCTCAAAACCGTAATGTTTCTCAGAATGTGATTTTGAACTGAATTTTTAACTTTGACTTATTTTTAACTGAACTTACAAATGTTGAAAACTGAACTGAGATGGATTTAGTGAGGGATTTGAAAGGATTTTGATTCAATAAACAGATTCAATACTTGGTTCAGATCTGATAAAATGCTATTGAACCCCGACCCTTGGAATGAATGAAAAAAAGTCTAAAATCTACAGGATTGCACTTAATGTAGCTTTCTGGCAGACAATCCACAAGCAATAATTGAGCTGCATTTCTACACCGACTATTGACAGTACAAATAAAATCTGTTTTGGTGGCCACCCTACATAAATATCTATATCTGGGAAATACTGAGAAGTCAAATGACAATCTGGGAACCCAATGGCTATCGTCTGACAACGATATAGTGTCTGACGGGCAACGGCCAATGTTTTGGAACTTCTGGTGTAGCCAGAGGATATCCGGATAACTGATATCCAGGCCAAGACCTCCTCTTCCGTGCGCCGGCCATTGTTTACAGTCCGATTGGCAATCTCGGAACCCATTGGCTATTGTCTGACGGCGATTTGAATGCAGATACATTTTTTAAAAGCTAATCTCTAGGGTTCCGAGATTGCAATTTGGCCAATGCGTTCTGACTCTTTTGCTCTCCACACGGACTGTTTACCTGCATTCAACCAAAGGCCGCTCAAACGTGATAGCTCAGTACTACTCTACAAACGGACTACAGATGGAAACCAGAACACCTCGATATAAAGATAGATTAGTGCCTCGATTAGTCAAATGATGGATATAGTTCAACATGCTCCAATGTGTAGTACCTTGTAGCTGAAAAAGTTAAATGGCCACCTGCTGGTGTTGTTTACTTGTTACCTGTACTGTGGTGTGTGGGATAATCTTGTGTTTGAATGTGTGTGTGTGTGTGTGTGTGTGTGTGTGTGTGTGTATGGTTAGGAATTTGTGTGTGGGTGCGTGGTTACTTTGTACGGTACACATGGATGACATGCAGCAGAATTACCAACACAGGAGTGAACATTCAAATGACCAATTATACCATAAATTCTGAAATACTGGCTGGGGCTTGTATTTACCTCAGCTGCAGAGAGAATCAGGCCTTTATTTGTAGCAGGTTTATATTAGAGACAGACCATCAATCCTAGTGTTCTGTAATGTCTTCCTGATCTGCTCCCATTTCAATTTGGTTTTGATGCTGATTGCTGTCAATGCACACTCAACACTTTCCTCCATGTTTACCTGTTGTCTTTATAAATTCAGTATAATGACAAATTAGTACAAGTCAAGTCATCACCACTCTACAGTTCTCATTTTCTTCCTGTCTACTTTCTGCTTTTTTTCATCGGCATTAAGTTCCTGTCAGTAAACGTCAACACATTCTGCACAGATGTTCCACATTAAAAGCTTTCCTGCAGCTCAAAGGACACAAAAAACAGCAAGATGTGTGAAAACAGTATTTGTGTTTAAATAGAAAAAAAAAGAGCAATATAGTGGTTAGTATGACATGACTCTGTTGTGCTGATGGAATTAGTGCTGTGGAAATGTACATTATGATGACTTCACCATGTGAGCCATTATAAGACGGTGTAGTCCCTCTTTCGTCCAGGAGTGTTCCATCGTAGAAAAGGTTTCAGTCGTAGTCACCTGGAAACTGTTTTCAGAATCAAGACGTTTCGGCTCCCATCCGGAAGTCATTCTCAATTGTGAGAAAAATGGTCTCAGAACTCAGAAATTTAAGCTACTCTGTGTTGCTTAAGCCCTGCCGCCAGGGAGCAGCAGACACTCAGGAAGACTCCTCCCTGAAGGCAGGGCTTCAGCAACACAGAGTAGCTTAAATTTCTGAGTTCTCAGACCATTTTCACAATTGAGAATGACTTCCGGATGGGAGCCGTAACGTCTTGATTCTGAAAACAGTGTCCAGGTGACTACAACTGAAACCTTTTCTACCATGTGAGCCATTATTGCACAGGTAATTCCACTCCCCTCAATGTTTTTTTCATGGCCTTTATTGGGGACAGGCTCTTATTTGTTTGTGCTGGTCACTCCCCCAGACATTATTTCAACATTTGTGTTTTATTTGGTAATATGTGACACTATTGAATAGTGACCTTAACAGAAACATCTTCAGTTCCTTTAAGTGAAAACATCCTTTAGAGTATTGGTTGTCTATTCATGGAATGATAATCCTGAAGCTTTCTACAGTGTGTCATTATGTCATTTCTGACCCTATCCCTGGTTTGTGCCTCTCATGTATTAGCATACATTCATGTCACATCAGTTTCTCTAAAAAATAATTAGCTGATGATGTTTGAAAGCCCAGAAGGTCGTTTAAAAACCACTTACGGCTGTTCTGACTGTATTTCCAGAATCTCCAAAGACTCTTCTAACCGTCTGGATGAAAAAATATTCTGTCCACTGCAGGATAAAAATATGTTTGAACCCTTTTTGAGTTTTTGAAACATCACTGGTTAATTATCTTTTAGAGGAATTGATGGTTACTTCTGTGACCAGAATGTATGCTAATACATGAGAGGCGCATGCTGGGGCTATTCTGACCCCAGCTGATTGGACGGATCATCAGAAGTGCTTTGTATTTCAGGATGCAGCAGACCTAAGTGGGCAGGAGACAAAGAAATCATTTAGTGGCTCAGACTTATTGTTTCGCGTCCACTCTCTGCTGTCTATCAGTCTCAACAAGCAGCAGTGTGACTCATTTATTTACTGTGATACAGACGTTTATTAAAAAATACTGCAGTTTGACAGAAAGTTCAGTTTTGAATATCCTCTTGAATTTTGTAAACAACGCACTATGTAGTAAAAGTGGGCATATTCCACCTTTTCAAGGGCAGTGTGTTGGGACTATTGAGACCCCCTTTTTTTCTAATATTGTTAAAAAGTTTCACAGATGAAAGTACTTGTGGAACGTCCATGTGACATCTATTTGTTAAATCAGTTTTCAATTGGAGTGGGCGTTAAAATCACTGTATATGTAATTTTGAATCGCAATAGTGGTATGTAATGAGATACAGTACATTTTGTTGGAAATGTAATTAAGAAACTGTCCATGAATAAAAGAACCAGACAGGAATGTCTGTTTTTGGCTAATCTGGCAAATTAAATACCTTAAACATCAAGGCCCTGAATCAAATGTATGCAAAAATCGTATACAAATTCAATATTGTCGTGAATCCGTTCTGCTCACTGATTGGCAATATCACCCATGATGGTCTAACACACCCAGAGATATGAGAGGGAGAACTACCACAGTTCAAATGGTACAGCTAACAAATGTATATTCTCACACTGTATGTATAATCACACAACCCTAGTTTTGATTCAGAAGTACATTTATATAAATTTATATAAACACAATGCTTCGAGAGAGATGCCATTGGTTAAAGAAAAAAAAAAGCTCTGTAATCCCTAGATATGAGTTGTTTTGCACTGACCCCACCCAGAGCAAACTCAGCTCCCTCTTCAGAGCAGTTATGCCTGACTTTTCAGGGTCCCTCACTACTGTAATAGGGTTAACAACCAAAACGTCTGTTGTCCTATTAAATCTCAGCAGGTCACATGCTGGGACTATTTTGTTCATTAACTAATAAGTCATCATACCTAAACGATAAAATAAGTCATTTGTAATAAAAGTTACACATTTTGTGTGCCAAACCTCTTCTCTAAATGCCCTGATATACTCCAAAATGGACACAGATAGCCAAAAGCCCTGCCCTATTGTCCAATGTGGATATGTTCACACATGTGCAGTCGTTTGTTGTTGGGTTAGGAAGTGTGAAAACCCCCATTGAGCTTAGTTCAAATACAACACAGATCATGATTTTGTGGGGATTGTTGCTTCAACTGCAGATTAGACAGCTAGTGAATTTGATTTTAGTAAACAGCACTGAAGTACTTTCAGAGAGAGTTTCAGGATTTTTTTTAAACCTGAAGCACAAAGACAAGTCTAAAACACAGACTAAAAAAGAATACAAATTCGAAAGCTAAGCATGAAAAGGACAACTGAGGAAAAACTACATTTCCCTTTCAAACAATATGGTCTTTTTTGATTGTGACAATCATCAGCTACAAGCAGCACATCAGAGCTGCTGTATCAGTTGTGTCAAGAGAACACATTAAGCTGTCCCCATTGCCCATGGCTATGTATGTTCAATCTTCAAATTATTATCTCCAGCATCTCAACAGCACGGCTGCTGGCTACACTGTTACAGCACCTGTTATTTCTACTGCTACCGCCTTAAGCCATCAAAACAGCCAAGTGTTGCCAAGGAAACTACAGGCTGTAATATAAAATACACAGTAAATGCTTGGGACATACTGTATACACCAAGTGAATGCCACATGCGCAGTGACTTATTTCTTAAAACATGGACAGACCGTATTGGTTGGATTGTTAAATCTCAAAATGCATCTGCACTAATGACAGTGATAGTGTAGACCATAGAAAGCAGTGTTCCACTGTTCCTCAGCCATTACAGTAGAATGAGTATCGAGCAGCAGTGGAAGTGAGGCCTGTGCGTGGGTGAGAGGCGCTGCTGATGCTACTGCAGCTGGTCCTCTCCCGCATTCTCTTTTTATAGCCAAACTGCTCATTTGTGTCTCTTTGACGTCACACACATACAGAGAGAGAGAGACACTGAGACCAGCAGATCTGTTCTGCCTCTTTCTCTCTGTGATTCATATATAATTAGTCAGAGTAGCAGTGCAGTTCTCCTGCTGTCTGTCTCTGTTATTGTCTGTCAAATTCTCACACTCTGGCCTCTAGTCTGAAGGTGGTAAACGCTCACAAGTTTGACACATGGTGCTGGAATCGCTAAAGCTGGCACAAACACACTAAAAAGGTGTGGCTAATTAAAAATAATGAGCTGTGTGGTTGTATATATACCAACCATAGACTATACGCTACATATACAGACATCATGGAGCTTCATCACATGTTAACATACTATTATTATCAGTAAAGTTACAGTTCAGCAGTCATGTTGAGACCCAGCAAACAACACATCTGTCTACACCGTTGGCATGAAGGCTTGCATTTCACTTGTGTAACTGCGATGTCTGATTGGGACGCAGCCTTGTACTGTATGGGGCATGGAGTAAAAGACAACATCACAGATGTTTCACAGATTTTTGGGGTGGTCTAGAGGGCAGCTCAGTAGTATAATAGAGTACATATAATTGACTTACTCAAAAAAGTGTTAAGATAGTTTTAAAGTATGAAATTGATTAAAGATGATTATATTTCTGTCTTTGGAAGGCGGCATGTGTGACAGACCCTTGTCTCGCTTGACATTTGGACTTGTTACATACAGGTGTAACTAATAACATTAGGAATGGTTATATTCCAATACAGGTGTGTCAGTTCCAGGGTCCTGGTGTTGTGCCTGCTGGCTCTCTGTCATGGCTTAGTGGCACAGCTAAATGGAGCGGAGCCTCATTACTGTTATTAGTTCCACCTGTGCTTCTCCTTCTATGAGTCAACATGTCCACTGTGAGAGGGGACTATGGTAACGCAGGCCGGCATGAAAAAGCTGTAATCTGTAGTTTTACTTTATAAGCCAACTCATTATCATCCATAACGTTGGAAAGAAGAAACAAAACAAAAAAGCTCTTAATAAGCCATTCTTAATGTTTGCTGGTTCACTTTGTGTGAGTGTAGAGGGGGCACTTCACTGATCCATAATGAACCATTTCAAATAAAGAAGTGATTATTCATTAGATCACTTTTAAAGCACTGTATATGGTAACATACAGTATAGTGACTATAACAAATCAGTGACTTACCATATGTCATATTTTTTCACTATGTTTTTCTCATTTGGTATTGGTACGTATTATTCCAGGGACTGTCATTCTCACGTTTGTTGTATTTTTAATGGGGGACTTTCGTTAGTGTCCATGTCAAACTCAGAAAACAGTTACTAAAAGAAAGTAGTTATTGGCCAATTGTACCAATTAACCGCCATCAAACTACTGGCCTCTGCAGTTTCTCTTGATGGATTCCTTTTATTCGCTGTATATTCTCTGTGTTGTCTTTGTATCATTTCTCTGTTTTCTCCTTTAGACAGGGAGAAATGTGGGAAATACCACCTGAAAAGACTAACAGCGTATATTTATGCTATAATGTACAGTGATAGTTGCAGTACTCTTATCTTGTAGTACAAGTACTGTTTTATTTTAAGGTTTTTAAATAGCATTTCAACATATTACCTTAAACATTTACACTTTAATACCTCAGACTGTTAGACAGTATTATTACTGTCAGCAGATTGTATTTCACCTCGAATGTATTGGGGTAGAGGCAGAGGGACTAATAGAACCAAAACTATCTGACAGGATAGATGCCACTAGAGGGAAGTGAGAACAAAACGTGTTTTTGTGTTTTGGGTGAAGTGACCCCTTAAGTCACATCTGAAAAACAGTAACATCCCGTTTTATCTCTTTGCCTCCATTTTGTTATTCTCTAAACCCTATATCTTTGTTAATTTGTACATTTCGCATTTAGTTCAGTTCATTTATTTATCTTTGTGCAGATATTGTCAGTTAAACATATCTTACCCGATAAAACACGTCTTTTTCAATTAACAAACAGCCCCTCGGGTCAGATCAGAGCAGACACATATAAACACATACACACATTACACACTCTCCTGTGCTCATGTATGACACAGTTCTGTGTTGGTGAACTGAGCTGCCTCCTGGAAAGCAGATGTATGATTAGCCAGAGAGAAACTTCAGACCGACCCAAGGCAGACCCATACACATACTGTTCCATGCTAATTAGCCAACAGACTGTACCCCAGCAGTGTGAGAGCTGTGTATGAATGCATGTGTGTAAAAGAGTGATAGATTAAGAAAAATGCCAGCCATCAGTTTAGTCCAGTTCGTGGATGCTAGATCGTGCTCTGTATCGTGATTATTGTTGTACTGCATGTTAGCTCTGTTTTTATAGGTTCCATGTACCATCAGGACAGGTTAGTTAGCCAGTTTGGTGGCTTGGACTCCGACAGCAGTGGAGTGGATCCTCCTGACAGTGTTTCTCTGTCCTCTCCGCCCGGTCATCAGGTACCTCAGGATGAGTGGAGCGGCTTCTCTCCTCTGGGGAAGGAGGACGACATCCCCTGTCGGAGGATGAGGAGTGGCAGCTATGTCAAAGCCATGGCTGAGGACGACAGTGGAGACTCTGATGGGAGTCCCAAACCCTCCCCCAAAATCCAGGCACGCCGGGCCAGCTACCTGAAAGCCACACAGCCATCACTGACTGAGATGACCACTCTACAGTAAGACTTCATTGTCTCTGTGCTTCCTAACATTATATATTTACTATGAATCTCAGACCTGGATCTTGTCCACTCACAAGACTGTGTTTCTTTTTCAGTTTATTCTTACCCTTCTCCCTTGTTTAAATAAGGCTGAAAGTCATGATGTAAAAATTCATGAAAATGGTATGGTGGATTTTTCTATTATTGTTTTTATAACCATGCATGTGTTAATGATAGACATGGGCAGGCCTATTATTTTGTTGTTTTACTCAAATTTGCATTTGAATTTGAGTACATTTTAAACAAACAAAGCTATTTGCTAAAGCTACTAGCATTTTTTCTCATTTCTTTTCATTTTGACTTTTCTGATATAGTACGAGCAGACTTTCTTGGTAGGCACAGAGCATATTGAGTTCCTGCATATGACGGCACAGTTATTCTCTTTACTGCTAGAATGTGAATGCACTAATACTGACTGCTGAGGTTCACATGGGATAGTCCTATCAAAGAAACTCTCCACTATAACAAACCAACATTGTGTGAAAAACCGCTGGACCACAAGTAGTACCAAACGGTGAGTTAAACAACAGAAGAAGGGACCATTGCTGTGGTCAAAGGTGGAGCCCACAGAGTTCACAAGCGTTTTCCATTCGCGTCATGTTATAATGATGATTGTAATATCTTTAAAAGTTAACTGTAGACATTGTTGAGAAGCAGTCAGGAAACAGCTACACATAAAGTTACTATTGTAACCTGATTTCATGAATAAATAGAATTGAAAATATTGTATTACATTTTGTTCTATTTGCAAAAAATAATTATCTAATGTGTATATTTACACAGTCAACTTACAGTTCTTACAGTACTTTCCCTGTAAACATGGCCTAAATATTACAGAATCAACTTGATAAGTAAATGTTAGATTGATATCATTTAAAATGACTATTTGTTGTATAGAAAAAAACAAATTTCATGAGTGAAATGATTGTGCTACCTTCATAAATCATTAGATTAATTTTGTCATCAGAAGCTTTTTTATGTCACTGTAGACCTGATTTCCTCTGGGATGGACATTCAGTTTAGAAACAAAGCCTGTGTTCTCCGCATTGAAGAATTCTTCAAAGTGACTTTGAATCTGATGAATTTAGTATGTTAATTTTACACCCAGTGTAATGCCTCCTCCAACTCGTAACATATATTTTAAAATTGACCTTAAATGGTTAGATAAAATCTACTTTGTTATTAGGCAGATTTGAAATTTTAAGCAAGTGTATTTTCACTGGCTGAAACTAATCCATTACAGTGGATTCGGAGTCTGAAACGGCTAAACCCAATCCTAGTCTTGAATCAAAATCTTAGTAAAGTTCTGTGGAGGCATTCTGATGAAGTAACGTAGCCCTGAATCGCCTGCTAAAGGTAGGCTCAGTCTCAGTCTGCCCCTGAGAGAGGTGTAATCTTCAGTCTGATCTACAGCAAGAAGCCAGAAATATCACCTTTGCTAATTAGGCTTTCACAGCTCTCTAAATAGTGAGAGTAATTACAGTGAGTAGTCGAGGGACTGCTGCTCTGCTTTTTCTGTTGTCTCCTCTTGCTGTGTCACGCACACACCCTCTCTCTCGGCGTGTTCATGTATGGACTGGCCTCCATTGTCTTAGAATTATCACACTTATCGCTAAAGATGGACACTTGCTCGAAGCAGGTTGACTTTTCTATAAACAACTCGGTTAACCGTGTTTTTGTGTTTGAAATATTGTAATATATGGCAGATTATTTGTTTCCAGTCCTGGAAGTGGATTTTTTCTTACACCTCAAACAGTTTCAGCATTAGGGGGTTGTTCTGTAATGGGATATTTGAAAAGGAAGGGAGAAATAGTGTTACAGATGAAGCATGTACAAAAAAAAAAGACCTTTTTTTTAACATGTCTCAAATACAGAGTGGTTAGCACCTCGGACAAAACAAACCGCTAAATGAATCCCAAACAGTTTCTTTATTTGGGATCCATGACTGCCGCCCCCTTGTAATGAAATATTCGTTTTAGTGCTGGTAAATTATACATGCTTAAAATAGATGGATGGGGCACACAGGTGTGGAACAGGTGTCCAGGTTCTTGCCCTCTGCAGACCCCAACCTACATGTCTTAAGAACTGCAAACATAGAAACTCTCAGTAACTGGCCATCATTTGGTGGCAGAGTTGCACATAATTAGTGATGAAACCGTGACACCATGCACACACTTCACTGAATGATAGTAAAGCTGTGGCATTATCCAAAGCAAGATGGTGGATGAGTAAGAAAAAGCTGATAGTGACCTGTTTGTCCCATCTATCCTAGTGATAGTGATACATGTGTCCATTCAACACTTTGGTCCACAGCAACACATCTCAACAGCCACTGGTCAAACAGACCTGAAGGGTCAGGTGGTACTGTTCTGCCTAGGTCATAAGAAACTGCAGCTTTCAAGTTTTCCATAATTCAACAATTTACCAAAACTGCTGTATACCATCTTAACACCCAGACAGGTCAATCTTTTATTAGGTTTTAGAATTTGATAAGAAGTTACATAGATGCAAATTTCTGATTGTAAATGCTACAATAAACATTTTCCCTTCATATCCAAGGCAACATTTAGCTATGATAGCAGCAGCCTAGTATCTTAGGCTGCACCATTTGAAGCTAGAAGTAAGAAAAAGAGCATACCCTGAGAGTCAGCGAGAGCAGGGGTGGAAGATGTCTCCCAGGCAGGACCCTGTGAGACAACGAGCAGGGAGAGCACTTCAGTGGAAGCCACAGTATCAAAGGTAGAGGAACGATAACTGCAGATATGCCCTTGTGGCTGGAAGAAAGTGACTTCCAACGCAAAAAGGTGCTTGGGAGCAGGTGAAGAGGATAGTGACCAGGGACCCCGCATTAATCAGTACTTCTTAAGAAGTCAATCAAATCAGTCAGGTGACGTCCAACAACAAGCTAGTAACTAAAGTTTGCAGGATATCAGCATCCCTGCCACTGAGGAGGGAAGAAGCAGAAGCAGAAGGTAGCACCGATGGCAGGGCCAGGGGAGTGGTGAGAGTAGGCAGCCAAGGAAAGACGGGAGTGATGGGCAGAAACCCAAAGTGAAATGGCCTCGGGCTAGTGAAAAGGGCATATGGGCAACTGTTAATTTAGATCTGATAGGTGCACTGCAAGGGCTGAAAGGGACTGTTGAGAAGAAGTTAGAGAAGATGGGAGATTTGATTTATGAATATGAAAAATAACAATTAAGCAATATTACACTAGAGGGTGTGCTTCTGTGATGCTTGCAGACCTGACCGCATCATTGTCGTGCCAATAATGACGTTAAAGCTCACCCTCGAGTGTAATTATGGGATTATACAACAGTCCCAAACAAAATAAAAGAGATAATCAAAATGTATTCATGTTGTGGGGCAATTCGCTCTCAACATACAAACTTTTTACAAGTGTTATCTCAGTTTCCCTGGAAACACATGGGGTCTGATTAATAACTGGAAAACGTCAAAAGTCAAAAGTGATTGAAAAAAGATAGATGTAATCATTTCCAAAATTCACAAATATTTTGCTTCAATCCATGATTGCTGGCATTTAACCTTTCAAAAACAACATTTTCACTGCGGTCAAAAAACTGCTGTCCGGCTTTCCGCAAACAAGGTAGGCAGCACCTGGCGGAGTCATATTTTTAGTGATGAGCACGGTGTGCTGTCATGCTGATTTGAGCATGTTTTAAATGTCTAGTTGACCGATCGGATGGCTTGGTTGGAACTATTTGTTGTATAATGGAAGTTTTGAAATGCAGAGTAAACTATGAAATAAATACATTCACTCATCCCTTTAATTTACACTTGTTAGGATTTGACTACCTGGCATCATCTTCATGATCTGGTCCAGCTGTTCCAAATCTGAAACACTGAAAGAAATTTTGATCCAAAAGAACCGTATCTCTAAAGCTAAACTAAGGTGGTTTCTATAATGGTATTCTGTTATCTGGCCATTGAAACATGTTTACACATGTTCTGCTGTGTAATACTTAACCCTGTTTGCAACAATATAACATTTTAATTTGAAATGTTCTTTGGATAAGTAGTGTTGTTTTTTCTTTTTGTTTTGTAATCTAAATTGTAACATATTATCACGTTGTTGAGGAGACCATGGTGATAGAAACTACATGCATAATGTTATGGTAAAAAATCACCATAAAATGACCCTGAACAGCTTGTGGGATCCTCATTATAGAAGTGTGTGTGGGAGAAGTTCTAAACCTGTACAGAAGAAGACTGGTATTTATCATAACTTTCCAACACATACAACCGATGATTAAATCACACATTTTACATGTATATTACTTTGCTTTTGCATGACCATTGTCATTTACAAAATCACAAGTCTAAAATAGGTCATATATGGTAAACAACTTCCCTTTAAAAGACCCTGGTAGACTCAAGATGATTGTCAAAGACGTTCATAAAGAACTCTATGACGAGCAACTGTTACAGCACAGCAAAACCTATATGTATCATTTTGGAACTTTCATAAGTTACATACTTCTGACTTTCATATGTATTAATATATCAGTTACTAGTCAGAGTTACTAAGTGTGGCTCCACCAACAACAGTGGCTCTGAGATCATAGTGCACATGAGTCATTGCTGGCATTAGGAATAAACAGCTAAGATCAATGTTCATTCTACTCCAATATTTAATTTCACTGGCTAACATTGTTAGCATTAGTTCTACCTTAACTGATACTGGCCTGTATGTGGGTTGGATGTCTTCACAGTTAGTAGGCAAAAACATAATTTCAGAAATGTTTAGGGTGCTAGATATTTAAATCAATATAATTTTGATAGCTTTATATTCTTCACTGTGTTGTTTTTGACACTGCCACATCTAAACCATATGTTTCATTGACACTACACTTTATTTTGTGGACACTAGAATAAAAAATGTTTGATATTTGTGCAAAGAAAATGACCTGCTTGTTCTGAAATCTTAACAGCCATGTTGATAAAACCATCTAATGGAAACACTGAATGAACCACTGTTGCAGGAGTTGCAAACCAAAGCTCTGAGTTAATTGTATGACGTTGAGAATCTGGCTGCTTCAGAAGCTGCTGTTGTTGACAATTGATTATGTGCATTTTGAATGAATTCAGCAGCTGAATCACTGAACCACCATGCGTATGTGGTTGAATTATGTGGTTTTCCATGTAACATGGATGGTGACCACTGTGCTGACTGATTTAGAGTATTACAATGTTGACTAAGTTCAGAGATAACCTTGTGTATAACTCTACATCCCTGTTGTCCTTCTGTCAGGATTTCGACGGAGCACTCCCCCAAACTGCAGATCAGGAGCCACAGTTACCTACGTGCGGTGAGTGAGGTTTCAATCAATAGAAGCCTCGATACCCTGGACCCCAAAACCCTCCTCGACCCCAAATCGCTGCTGTCCTCACCCCAATACCGCTCACGCAATGAAAGCTACATGAGGGCCATGAGCACCATCAGTCAGGTTGGTTGCCAACACTGCTGCCTTTATATTTACAGTATGCCCCACCCAATCATTTCACCATGAATACAGAAAGGCTTGGATGGATGTGATAGTGTTTGAACTCATTTTCATGCACTCTGCTGTGGAATGGAATATGTGGGGAGTGGTTTATACCAGATTGAAAAAAATCTTTGACTTTAACCTAATGCCATTATTTTTCACATATTTTTGTCTGATTTGTTCATCTGGGAGATTACTCCACACACATGCTAGCTATTGAGAGCTTGGGCATTATATACAGTATGACCAGTATTTCTTTCTCTTTCACTCGTTAAAGGACAGGTTCACTGTTTTTCAACACAAACCTTATATAATTTATAATTATACATTATAATTATATATGCTACCATATTGATCTGATGACTTCCGGGAATAAGAGATCTTGTATCTTAATGGGACATAAAGCCTGGCTGAATAAAGGATAAATAAAAATAAATAAAAATAACACAATTTCACCATATCTTCATTTTTGGGAAACTTAGCATTTTTGCTTTGGGCCTAAACACAATCTAGTGAGGTAATTGTGTGTGCCTTCAAAATCAGGTAGTTGTTGACAAAACAATCTCAACTCAAGGTCCACTTACTTGTTTGTTCTGAAGCTTTTGACCATATCAAACGGTCATCATCAGCAATGAGTGTTATTCAGTTGCCAAGGATCTGTAGCTGTTCAAACTTTCCACAATGGAAAGAATGGTTTGTACTGTGGGCCTCCCTTCTTGTGAAAATTAGATTGTTAGGGTTTGAAGTTCTAAAGGAGTGAGAGAAGCTGCTTCAGTGTGGAGGACCGAAACTGCCAAAATCAAAAACAAATGAAGAAATAAATAAATTACTCAGTAAATAAATTAATATGCCATTAAATGCACCAAAATAACATAAAAAATAAATGCATTAATTAATTCATAAAATGTGACATAAATTGATATTTCTGTTTTAATTTGCTTCTGTATTTATTACTGTACTGAATTCATTAATTCCCCAATGTATTTACTTTCCCATTTAATTTTCCATTTTATTTATTAAATTATTCATTTTTAAATTTATTTATGTATTATTTCCCTTTGCATTTTTCCCACTATTTATTTCCCCACATTTATTTCTGTACTTTCTTTTTACATTTCTTTATGCATTTCTGCTTCCGCCATCTGATGGTAAATTGTTCTTTTACCAACCCCAAAAAGCCTTGTAATGTCACCGACAGACAAACATGCAAACAAAAACCTTCCCGGGCTTCCACTCCAAACATGCAGCTGCGGCTGGTCCAAGGTAACATCCATCAGAGGCCTAAAAATACATCATGGGTAGATTAAGTGTTTGAAGGAGGTGAGGCTGGGCCTCGCATTGATATTGAAGGTCAAGTCAGTCGAGTGAAGCTTAGTGGCAGTCCACAACCCACAGTCCACCGAGCATCAATACCCCAAAGGCCGAGGAGGGTAATTCAAGCACAACATCGCAGAACCTGGAACCCAGCCAGAGGTAGCCTGCTACGGAGATGAACATCCAAGGCTACAGACCTCAAATGAAGTGGTCAAAGTCCAGAGTGGACATCAGTCAATGCAGACCTGAGCAAGGTCCCGGCTGAACTCTGAGGAACAGCAGAGAAGAAGCTGGAGAAAATGAGCGATCTGATCTACTCATACGGGGTGGAAAGGTTCGGAGCAAAAGAGAGAAGAAAGAAGGAAACAATAACCCCTCCCAAGTCGAGAAGGCAGAAAGAAATTGTGCGCCTGGTCAAAGAGAGAAGGGACTTGAGGAAACAGTGGAAGAAATCCTCACTAGAGGTTTAAAACTAAAAACTGTGAAAAAGGCAAGGGCAGCTTCAGCTACCGGACCAAACGGAGTTCCATACCGGCTGTACAAGAACGCTCCTATGTTTCCTGTGGAGGCAAATGAAAGTGGCTTGGAAAAAGCAAACCATCCCAAAAGGATGGCGAAGAGCAGGGGGAGTGGTAATCCCCAAGGAAAAGGATGCCTCGAACATAATAATAATAATAATAATAATAATAATAATAATAATAATAGTAATAATAATAATTATAAAACTTTATTTATAGAGCACTTATCAAAACAAAGTGCTTCACAACAAGAGAAATAAAATACCACAGTGAATGATGAGATATAAAGAAATAAAATACACAAAAGCAATAAAATAAACAGTGAAATAAACAGCCAGTTCAGGTAAAATCAGGATATGCTTTCAGATAAAAATATGTTTTGAGAAGAGACTTAAACGAAGACACTGACTCAGACAACCTAATTTCTTCGGGCAGGTTTTTCCAGAGCCTCGGTGCCCTGATAGCAAAAGCTCTGTCACCCTTAGTTTTCATCCTGGACTCAGGAACAGACAGAAGGCCCCTGCCTGAAGATCTCAAACTGCGTGAAGGTTCATAAGGGATTACAAGGTCTAAAATATAATCTGGGGCCAGGCCATGAAGAGCCTTAAAATTAATCAACAAGATCTCAAAATCAATCCTAAAACAAACAGGGAGCCAATGTAAAGAGGCTAAAACAGGTGTGATGTGGTCGTACTTCTTGGCCCTGGTTAACAGCCTAGCAGCTGAGTTTTGTACAGTCTGCAGTCGTGTCAAAGTTTTTTGATTAAGACAAGTGAACAGGCTGTTACAATAATCAAGGTGTGAGGAGATAAAAGCATGTACAACAGTTTCTGCATCACTAAGATTTAAAATAGATCGTATTTTTGCAATGTTTCTGAGGTGATAAAAACATGATTGGACAAGCTTAGTGATATGTTGCTCAAAACATAAATTGCTATCAAACAGGATACCAACATTTCTTGCAACTGGCTTGATATGTTGTGACAGGTTACCAGTAGATGGCAGTACTTGTTTAGTGATGTGTTAGGGCCCAATAACAATTTCAGTTCTATTTGAGTTGAGCTGAAGAAGATTTATCGACATCCAATTTTTTATGTCAGACAGGCAGTCCTGCAGAGAACTCAGCGTACTAAGGTCAGTGGGCTTGACAGGGAGGTACTGTGTGCCGCATAACTATGAAAAGAAATACCATGTCTGCGAATAACATCACTCAAGGGGAGCATATATAAGGAGAACAGTATTGGTCCTAGAATTGAACCTTGAGGCACACCGTACTTGATATGGGAGAAGAATGACATGAAGTTATTAATGCTGACACAGAATTTCCTATTGGACAGATAAGATGAGAACCAGTCTAGTGCAGTGCCAAATATGCCAACCCAGTGCCTCAGTCTATCTAAAGGAAGGCCATGATCAGTTGTGTCAAAGGCAGCACTTAAGTCCAACAGCACAAGAATTGAACACATGCCTGCGTCTGCATTCATTAAAAAGTCATTGGTGACTTTGAGGAGGGCTGTCTCAGTGCTGTGGTGTTGACAAAGCCAGATTGGAACTTTTCAAAGGTATTATTGTTTTCCACAGCAGCAAGAAGCTGCTTAGATACAAGTTTTTCGAGAATCTTCGAAATAAAAGGCAATTTGGAGATTGGGCGATAGTTATCCAGGAGGGTGGGATCAAGCCCAGGTTTTTTTAGGACTGGCTGGACACAAGCTGTTTTAAAGAAATCAGGGATGCAGCCAGTAGACAGTGAGCTGTTAAAAATAATTTGTAAAAGGGGCGCAATACAATCCATAACGTCCAATAAAAACCTAGTTGGGATTTTGTCCAGAGGGCTGGAGGATACTCTCATAAGCGACCTGATGTCTCTAAGTTCAGGCAGCGTAACAGCAGAAAAATTGCTCAAAGAATCCCTGAGTGGGTGATCCACATCTAAAAATGCAGGATTGGGGGTGATATCAGATCTTATTAACTCCACCTTTCCAGCAAAGTGCAAAAGAAACTTTTCACATTCAGCATCACACTCAGCAGGGGCACAAGGAGAGGCAGGGTTAACTAACTGATCCACAGTCTTAAATAGGAATCTGGGGTTGTGCTGAGGGGCAGAAATAAGTGCAGAGAAATGACTTGTTCTTGCATCCTTCACCATCCTATTATAAAGGCGTAACGACTCTTTCATTGCCACAAAGTGGACCTGGAGACCTGATTTCTTCCATCTGCGTTCTGCTCTTCTGCATTTCTTTTTACAGCTTTGAATACTGTCATTTAACCATGGCTGTTTTCTAGTCTTTGAGTTTGATCTATTTTTCAGGGGAGCTATGAGATCTAAGGTTGAAGAACACAGATAGTTAAAATAATCAATCTAATCGTTGGTGTTGGAGGGATTGGGAAACACACTGCCAGGAGGATTGAACAGTGTACAGAATTTTATGGCACTATGCTCATTAAAGACGCGTGTGTACTTAGAGCGAGATAAGACAGTACTAGCAGCCTCTAATTCACAGTTAAAAACAATGCATAGGTGATCAGATAGAAACATGTCCCTGATTTCCACAGATGGGGTTTTCAGGCCCAAACTAAAGACTAGGTCTAAGGTGTGGCCAGTTTTGGCCAGACACATGTTGTTGAAAGTTAAAAGAGTTTGTGATATTTAAAAAATCAGCAGCAAGGGCATTAGAGGAGTCATCAACATGAATATTAAAATCACCACAAAGAAGAATTCTATCATAATTTAACATAAGACTAGATAAAAACTCAGGGAGTTCCAACAAGAAGGAGGCAGCTGGTTTAGGGGGGCGATAAATAATAGCAAATATGACCGGGAGAGGGCATGCCAAGTTTAAACATGAGCACTTCAAAGGAGGAAAAATCATTGCAAGCTATGAGGTTACACTTAAAATGCTTCCTATAGACAGTAACAAGGCCCCCATCTCAACCACAGACCCTAGGGCGACTAAAGCAGTCAAAATTAGGAGGGCACCAATCAGCCAGCTGACTGTGATCACAGGACGTAACCAGGATTCAGTTAAAAACATAAAAGCTAAATCAGTAGAAGAGATAAAATCATTTAAAATAAACGTTTTGTTAGAGAGGGATCTTACTTTGAGAAGAGCCATCTAAAAAAGTCTGTGCTGCTTCAGATTTGAGGTTGAGACTGGAGGTAGGGTTCTGACCCGGATCTTTATTAAGTTATTATTATTGCTGTGTCGGCTGTGTCTGTTTCGCACTAAGGACCTATCCGAAATTACCACAGAAATGTTAAAAGTGGCACTAGAGGGATACGGGCTCCAGATAGTAGCACTATGATCAGTCCACAAGGGGGAGGTAGTGACAGCAGAGGGTGCGTGGCTGTTTTTGGTGGGCAGAGAAGAGCAAGAGGAAGAGCGAGGGAAAACAGGTGATGTAAATAGTCAACTACGTGAGGAAGACAGCACTGCGTGCTGCAAGTTAGCCGCCAGCATGCGACTACCTGACTTGTTTGGGTGAAGACCATCTTGTGCAAACAAGGAAGAGCGATCCCAGAATAAGTTAAAGTTGTGAATAAAACCAACGTCATGGGTGCTGCAGACAGACTGAAGCCAGGTATGGTAACGGCCAATTCCACGACCCAGTGTAGGGTTTGGACCCGAAATGAAAGCATGCTTTCCGGTGCTGTTGAGCAGGTCAAAAAGGCGGATGAAGTCTGCTTTCGTCAGCTCCGATTGCTGACGGGCGGTGTCATTGGTGCCGACATGGACTATGATTTTCGTCAACATCAACCAATTCTGGCAAATCAATCTCTTGAATGTTGACGGAAAGATCTTCTTTAGCATTGTTGCTCAAAGGATGACAACATACCTTAAACAGAACAACTTGATTGATACGTCGATACAGAAAGCTGATATACCAGGCTTCTCGGGATGCTTAGAACACACAAGCATGATATGGCATCAAATCCAGACTGCAAAGAGGGAAGGAAGAGATCTGCACATCTTATTCCTGGACTTAGCCAATGTTTTTGGATCTATCCCCCATTCTCTCCTCTGGACAGCCTTTGAGTTCTTCCATGTGCCAACGACCATTACACACCTGGTCAGAAACTACTTCAAAGATCTGCAATTCTGCCTCAAAACAACAGAATACACAACATTGTGGCAATCATTGGAAGTGGGAATAATGGCAGGGTGTACAATCTCCCCTCTAGCCTTAACCATGACAATGGAATTGATCATCCGAACTTCCAAATGGGTTGTAGGAGGAGAATATTTGCAGTCCGGACAGTGGCTACCTCCCATTCGCGCCTACGTGGATGAGATGACCACCCTGACCTCAACCATCGCATGTACCAAACGTCTACTGGAAAAGCTTCATACCAACAAAATGTGGGCATGGATGAAGTTAAAACCCAGCAAATCCAGAAGCATACCCATTTTCAGAGGGAAACTCGTAGACAATATCAGCCTGTATGGGAAAAGTGCTCTGGAACTGTCTGTCTCTAGCCTCACTGAAGAGTACAAATGTACCAAAGTGAGGCTGGACATGACCCTGACTGAGTCTCAAGATGCTATAATACAAGCGACTGCTACCAGACTGACAACTGGGAGGAAGTAGACCCTGACTCAGGCCGTACAGCAAGCAAAATCCGCTCTCAGGCATGGAGACATTGCAGGACAGGTGCAACAGGGAAGAGGGGGTTTTGGACTCGAAACAAGCCGATCCATATGGCACAAGGCAACATCCACCCAGAGAAGAAAGCTGGTTGTAGCTGAGGTCCAGCAGCAAGAGGAGGCAAAGAGATGCACAAAGGCAGTCTCGCAGTCCAAATACGGACAGTGGACTGATTAACTGGGAAAACCTGGAGCAACGTAAGCTAACCTGGAAGGATCTTTGGAAAATGGAAGGAAGCAGACTGAGCTTCATCATCAGAGCTACCTACGATGCTCTTCCCACACCCAAGAACCTAAACCAGTGAATTGGAGAAGATCCATCATATCCTCTCTGTCAAACCCCAGTCACGCTTAGTCATTCCCAAGGCCGTTACACCTGGAGGTACAATCGGGTCCTCACAGCAACAACCAGGCTACTGAAGGGGTTGAGAGGACAGGCCTTCTGACAAGCCGCCAGGTCGCTGTCAGAGGCTGCTGAGCAAAGCAGCAACTGGCTGTGGCTAAAACGGAAGGATCCCAAATGGGCTACAAATGACCGAAAGGGGTAAAAGCAGAAGGGGGCTCAACCTACAATCTGTACAGCACAATACAAATTCCACCTAAAATTAGAGCTAGAGTTAGTAAAATAATAATAATGGTATATTGGTAATGGTGTGATATGTAATGGTAGTGGTAATAATAATAGTAATAAGACTAATAATAACAATTGTAGTAGCAGTTGATGAGGAGGAACATGGGGACAGCAGGTGGCCCACAATCACAGATCCAGACTCTGCAGCTCCGGAGGCAGAAATACCTGCTGAAAGCGACAGAAGGAGAGAGGAGAAATAAAATGGAAAATTAGATGGGAAAGTAAATAAACAGGTGAATTAATACAAAGGTAAATAAATACAGAAGCAAATTAAAAAAGAAATATCAATTTATGTCACATTTTATAAATTAATGAATGCCTACATTTATTTTTAATATTATTTTTGCCGCATTTAATGGCATATTAATTTATTTATTGAGTAATTTTTTAAATTTCATTTTGATGTTGGCAGTTTCGGTCCTCCATACATCAGAGGGCTAAGATCTCAAATTTAAGCTATCAGTAAGGCTCTGTTATGCCCAGGTGTAATGGTGCTTATACACAAGTACATATAACCAACTCTGGGCAGGGGGATTTACCATATAACCACCTAAAAGTAGCCAGAGGTACGCATCATCTTGCAAAGCAAGGCTGCAGCCAGTCATGTTACAGTCTTTCATGTTATCGGGTAGACTTTGTTTTTCCCGGATTAGCCTTAAGAGAAAATGTTCTTTGGGGCAACTGAAGTATTGTCCTAAGCAAGCATTCAGACAGAATACAGCCCTGTGTTAAAAGATGCTAGGTTTATTTGGGCGTGTCGTTTCAGTTACTGGTGACAAGATGAAATAGGATCTAGGAAGTCCAGTGTGAGTAAGAGATCCACGAGTTTGAAGACTTACCAGACACCAAAATACTGCACAGTGGATTATAATAGTATAAGACAGGATTTTAAGGATTTGATCTCCTATCTTTCATCATGACAATCGCGAGGTAAACAGTAGAAATTGCCAATCTTATTACAAAGTCATCTTCCAGAAATGTATACTTGCACATATTTGATTGGCCAGCACAGCAACTTGCCAAATGACATTGCATTGCGGCCAGGTTCAACTTTTTTGTCGGACAACGAGTTGTTGTTGAGGACTGCGTTTCTTTCATGCAGTGTTGATGTCTATCTGAACCTGCCCTGAAATGGCGCCAAGCCTGAGGAGAAGCTCTGTCTTGAATAAATTTGAGGAACAAAAGTCCCTTACTGCTGTTCCAATGGATGAGTATACAATATTTAAAACTCTAGTAGCTAGTTGAGACCACCGTATAAACACCTTCCAAGACACCACTACACCACTAGTTATGCCTATCATAAATGATAGGACACAATATAGTCCTGTTTGAAAAACAGGACCCTTCCTTGTTTGAAAATTGTTTCAAATACTATCTGAGCCCAGGTCTGTGCACAGTGCACCACCAGCATGTCTGCACTTTAAGGGCTATACTAAGGATGAGAGTCATGTTTCAAACTCCAAAAATCCACCCATCACATTACAAGTGTTTTCTTAAAGGATATGTCTGCTAATATTCTATATTTTTCTTCTTGTCAACAAATCTCATGTGCATACCCAAACCAGCAGTGAATGTATCTACTAACAAGTATTGTGTGTGTATCACAGCCTGATGTATCTTCTTCCTCTGTGCCATAGAGCTCCATTGTTGTTCAAAAACTATTAAAAACGCATCAGTGAGCCAAGCCGTTGTACTGTTGTACTGGGTGACATGTTCCTTCATGAACACACACACTGTAATTTATTTTGACTCAGTCCCACATACACTGTATGCTGCAAGACATGCTCACTAGAGCACCAAATGTGGATTAATAATAATAATAATAATAATAATAATAATAATAATGATAATGATAATAATAATAATAATAATAATAATAATAATAATAATAGTCCCCAACAAATACACTATTTCCTCCTGTTTTAGTAACATTTGTTTAAAACTGTAGTGTCCAGCTGTTTTAGGAAATAACTGAGCCTATTTTAAAGAGGAAACTATGGATCTGTGAGCCATAAAACATTAAAGATTTACATCTTCAGTAGGAACCAATGGGCTTGGAGCTAAGAGCCACAGACAGAGTAGAGAAGTCCGAAAGTATTGACAGATGGACCAACACATTGTTGGTTTGGTTCTATTCATGGGATTTATTAACAATAAGAAAAATACAGAATGGCACCAGCAAAGGAGACATTGCAGCACTTTGAATATTTATCCAAATTAATGTTATTTATGTACGGGACAATTCATGAATGACTTGCCCATGATCAAAATATTGAAAGTATTTTTCAGTCATATTTTGAGGTAATACGGTCTTAAAATGAAAACCTTGTGATGGCACCGTTGTTGGTAACCTTGGAATAAATTTTACTTTACTAAATAACCCAACTGCAGCAGTTGTGAATGGCTCCTTTCTACTACACCTATAATGCATTTACTCTACACTTTCTTCTGGCAGGCTACTGTTAAAGCTTGTCCTCAAAGTTACAGCACATGAAATGAAGCTGTTCCTAGTAACCCTTCATTTGTCCCACCTTAACCTTACCTTGAACCTCCACTTTTACTATTATCTATTACTCATCCTGAACCTGTCCCTAATTACCATTACCATACTGAATTGCCTCTATTAACTGTTTTAATAACCTTCTCTGCATGGATCTAACCATAAAAGCCCCATTAAACAACTTGCCACAATATGCTTTTGTCTTGCAGTTGAGATCCATTCAATTACAATTTGTTTTCAATTTAAGTCAATGTGAGTCAATGTGAAAATTAAGCTCAGTGAAAAATAGGGGGATAAAAAAGACAAATAGAATCCCAATAATGGGATATTTCATTAGTCATGCTGTTTGTGTATTTGAGAGGGCAAGACGGCAAGAATGTATCTACTGTTGTGATTTACAATTGTTAAAGGTGGGCACCCACTTGTGTAGGTGCGATCAGTTAATTATGGCTATCAGAATGATCAAAGATAATCATAAAAACTTTAATGAATGAAGTCCTTGGGGCACCACTCTTCTTAAAGAAGAGAAATGATAGCCAATGAATTGATTGAGTCTCATAAAATTCACTAAACTATCAATTTGGAACTCAGATTAATAATTAAACTATAACCAAATTACCACTGATAGCTAATAGGTTGAAGAATTTGGAGTTGAACATAGAAGAGGTTGGCAAATTACTCACTCTTGTGCAAGAGTACAAGAAGAAGCCAGCATAATTATACACAAGCATATTAAAAGATAATATAAGCAAAAACACACAATATGAAGACTAACTCTAAATACTAAACTACAGAACACAGGGTGTGTGTGTGTGTGTGTGTGTGCAGGTCTGGGTGCACGCTAAAAGGAATGTGTATGTTTCTTTGCTCTGCCTCGTATGTTTCGTGTGCACGAGCATGAACCCACGTGGTCAGAAACAAAGGAACATGTGAAGCGGGACCTTTAAAGTTCCTCTCCGCCGGGTGTGGTTGTCTTTAAGTGCCAGTGTCGGTTTAGGATAACGGTGCCAAGTTAAAAGGAGTTAGTTAGCATGCGAAGACTGTCTGTGTGGAGCATAACATAAACATCAACTTAGCATGTGGCTACCAGATTAACCTAACATAAACACTTCACAACAACAAAATCTGATAAAGACACATCAGTACATGTACATCATTAACTAAACAGTGCTGTGCTTAGCCAAGTACACTGTTACTCTATGCACTCTGTTACCGTCCGTGGGAGGGAAAGAGAAGTGGCTTTGGTGCTGCTGTTAGCTGGCAGTCAGTCTGTAGTCGACGAAGCTGGGAAGAATTGTGGTTCTGGTGTGGAAGCGTCTTTTGCTGTGCAGTGTCCGCTTGTAGAGATCGGTGGAAGCTGGTCCCTCCACCTGTGGTTGTCCTTACAGAGTTAACAGCTCAGCGTTAACTTGCTTCGTGCTTCTTAAAGTTAGCTAGGCTTTGTGCAATAGCCGCTGGCGCTAAACTTTGTTGCAGAGATATAAGAGGCCTTTGCAGTGCTTTGGAAGATCAGGAGACTTCGGTTCTGCTGCGTGTTTCTGCTCCGAGCAGATTACACGGCAAAGGCAGGAGGAGAGAGTTCAGGAGTTTTGTCTGCTGGTGAGCAGACTGCACTGAGAGGGAGACAGCCACAGCTGTCTGCCACTGTGAAAGCTTCCTGGAGAAAGAGAGCGACAGAACCAATGATCGCTTTTTATTGACCTGGTTACATCCGGGTCACAGGTCAGACTGGCCAATGCTACATTCAATGGCTCTCAGGATTGTGGGACAAAAGAGAATGCAGTCTCCTAACAAAAGTTCAGTTAACAAATCACCCAATCCCACCCAATGCTATCTATCTGGGCTAGGCAAAATAGTCAACAAGTTACAAAACAAAATCCAGATAAACATGAGAAAACAGCCTTTTCTCAGCTAATAGCATGTCTGGCTATTACGGAGTTCAAAAGTATGGAGTTTGCTAACAAAACCAAGTTTGATAGATGTGTTTCGTCTGTAGTCTCTGATTAGAGAGAGGAGATGAGTAATTTTACACAGGGACTCACAGATTCCAGGTTCAACAGTAAAAACATTTGGAGTAACACAGCTGTCCTCAGGATTAGTCCTGAGCTCCAGCAAACCTGTCCGGATGTTTTGATTATAAGCAAAAATCCAAACTCCACTTGAAGAATGTTTTGTTTCTGTCATACCAAGAGGATCATTACAGTGAGTTTTCCGTTTTGCCACTTGTCTCATGCCCATCCCGTCTCAAAATATTTGCAGTAATGGCTTCTGCGCGTGGAAGCGTATCCATATAATCAATGTGTAAAATACCCTCTGACAACCGGGTAATCATGTACCATGACAGAGTAAGCCTACAATACACATTCCAAGTACCACACAGTGATCCTTCCTATATGCCGTGAATACATAAAGCGTGTTAGTGAAAACATTTTAATGCAGGTTTAAACATGTGAAGTGTTTTTTTATCTCGACCAGAGACCTGCACGGCTCAAAGCAAAGCTTAACACAAACTGATCTGTTACCCTTAATTATCTCTAAATCAATTCCATGATGACCTGTTAATATAAAACTTGACCTAACCAGGTATATAGGCTATACAAATATAGGCTCAGAGCTGCTGCTTGGGAGTGCAGGGAAAAGCTTGGAGCGCAAGGTACTGTGGGAGCACACAAGTGCAGGGAAAATAAATAAACAAGTAAATAAATAAATAAATAACCCACTGATATGTGCAGATTGTGGGGGCAGAGGCACCATACATGTTTTCAATGGATTATGTTCACTTGTGTTTCCTCTTGACCAACACTCAGACCTCTCAAAAATCCTGTTTACTTTACGCACAGCTGGAACAGTGTGGATACCTTCATTAATTATTTAAATCTTCCAACACAACACCAGGATTTAATACTACCTGACCTTGTGCGTTTTTCTAAAAACTAACTAGCAAATCTCCAAACCCTATTTTGTAATTGTTTGTACTGTATGAGGACTGTTTAATTTTAATTTTTTTTCTAGTGGATAAATAACTAAAAAATAACTAATAACTGATGTTTAGCATATAGATTCGTTATGGTTATTGAACTTTAAAGAAATAAATTCAGAGGAGGAGAAAAAACGCAGAGTTTAAATGCATTAATTAGCTTTACTTAATGGTTTGCACAACGTAACCAGCAGCACCGGTATGCCAGCAGCTGAGGCACCAAAATGCATCAGCTGTCTGTTTATTATACCATTAACAGCATATTTGAGGCGATGTATATTAATATTTGGGATGTTGTGTATTTTTTATTTTGGAACTTCAGGTGCTTCATGGAGATAAACTTTTTTTTCTCTGAGATCTCAGCCTCTCTTCCTGTTTCACCTGCTACTGCTTTTAAAGGGGATGAGAGGAGGTCATGTGATTGATTGTTACAGAAACTCGCCCTGACTCCATCTGCAGATTCTGTATTCCTCTCTTCCATGTTATGGCGCAGTCAGACCGAAATCCGCCTCGCAAAATTTACTGTCGTGATGTGGCCAAAAGCAGTGGACAGGAGCATTAGGTTATGTTAGGTAAACATAACGGGGTGCACGGTGGCAGAGCGGCTAAAGCTCCTGCCTCCCAATAAGGAGATCGTGGGTTCGTGGGATCGATTCCCGGACCAGACCAACATCACACAATCTCTCTGGGTGGAGTCTGCATGTCCTCCCCGTGTTACCGTGGGTTCTCTCCGGGTTCTCCGGCTTCCTCCCACCGTCCAAAGACATGCATGTGTAGGTTAATTGATAACTCTAAAATTGCCCGTATTGAATGAATGTGAGAGTGAATGGTTGTCTGTCCTTGTCTGTGTCTGTGTTAGCCCTGACGACAGTTGGCCACTGTCCAGGGTGTACCCTGCCTAAGGCCCAAAGTCACTGGGATAGGCTCCAGTCACCCGCGACCCTAACGGGACCAAGCGGTAGAAAATGGATGGATGGAGGTAAACATAACCTAATGGAGCTAGTATGGCTAGCGTCCACAGAGTTGTCACACACACTCACACACCGAAGGCACAGCCCTCGGGAGCAATTTGGGGTTCAGTGTCTTACCCAAGGACACTTCGACATGCGGGCCAGGGGTTGCCCGGGATCAAACCGCCGACCTTCCGATTGGTGGACAACCCGCTCTACCTCTAAGCCACAGCCACCCCTATATATATAAAAAAATAAAAAAATAAACAATGTCAGATGTTCATATTAAACGTGGCCAAAACGTTTCAGATAATGAGGTAAACCTAAGTAAAGGTAATCCCTGTGACCAAAAAGCTCAGGCTTCAGACTGCTCTTTCCAACGTTTTTTTTCTACTTTCGTGCATGGATGTCCTTAAACGGTTATCTGCTTATGATCTGCTGCAGGCACAGCATGCTCACGAAGTACAGAGATGCCCACCAGCTCAGTCTGTCTACGTTATTTGACCGCTCTGCTCAGAACTACTCTTCAAGTTTTTGGAGGTTGTTCAGTATGTCTCGCAGAAAGTGCATTTGTGTGAACAACACTCCCCCGGCTGAGTCAGCTAAGCTAATAGGACCGCTAATAGTGACAGCCTTAATCAAATCCTGCATACCATGTGGTGCCTGAAAATGTTCTTGTGGTCAAAAGAGGTTAAGAGCAAAGTGCCAGCATACATGCTGATAAAAGTCCCACCAAGGAATCATGCAGTTGCCAGCAAGCAAGCCCTCATTAATGCCTTTTTGACCTTCATGCCCAAAGTATTTCTTGCAGCTTAAACTTTGGCTAATAGTAGTGTGCCTTTTTTTTAATGTATAATGTTTTGACTGATAATAGTCTGGGAGTTTCCCCAATGTCCACCCTCTTCATTGTTCCCTCTGTTTCTCGCCTGTTCTCTCTCTGCCTGCTCCTCGTCTGATGTCCTCTCCTCTCCTCCTCCAGCTGAGTGAGGTGGAGGTGAACGGGCAGATTGAGCAGGTGTGTGAGCAGGTCTACAGTGAGATGCAGTCCCAGGCCATGGAGGCTGCCATGGACAGCATGGACACCATGGACACCCTGCCTATGCCAGGATGCTTCCGAATGCGAAGCCACAGCTATGTGAGGGCGATCGACCAGGGCTGTGCTGGGGAGGAGGAAGGAGAAGGAGGGAGACCACTGCTCCTGCTGCCATCCTCCCCACCACGCACATCTGCCACCACCGTCAGGACCATCCAGAGCAGCACAGGTAGGGCACTACAAAACAGGAATGGATGTTAAGTCTGAATGTATGTGCCTTTTTTTCCTTCTAACACAGGTGTGTCCAAACTTTTCATGCCAGAGGCCACATGGGGAAAAAAGTATAGTCCTGAGCCATGAGCCTTTTAATTTAAGAGACTATGAGCACTTGAATCTGCAGTAAGATGATTTTATCACTATTAAATTGAGCTCAGCAGTAGAAATCACTCATTATGGGAACAGTGATGCTGAGCCTTGGACTGCAGACCTGCTGTCAGGTCAGGTGTAAGTCTTGTAGTGGCGATTTGAAGTACATCCGGGAGGTGACTGTCAGTCATCTTGGACCTCAGTCTGAGCACAATCACAAATTTCCCCATTTTCACGGAAATGTTGCCGTTTGGGAAACTGGAGATCATTTCTGTCAGAGTTGGGAAGTGTGCAGCATTGCCTTCACTGATTTGGCCCATCAAAAAGTCTTCACAACAAATGATTTCATGTGCGCGTACATTTGCGACACAAGCCTATCTTTTCCTTGCAAGCTTTTGTTCAGTGTGGCCAGTGAGGTCTGCCAACCACCCAGGGTTGCTCAGTTCACCTTTACAACGCTAAAGTCAAGGTGATTAAAGTATGGCCAGAGGAAACCAAAGTGACAAGTGAAGTGACCTGCCCATTGTAATTGTGTAATTCTTGAATCTAGCTTTTTTTAAATTGTATTTTCTTCATGAAACCCAAGCAATATGACATAATGTAATATTGCTATGTATTTTACATTAGAAGTACAACTACTAAAGGCTGCAACAGCTCATTGTTAAACTTGATCAAAAATGGTCGTAATATATCAGGCTACAAACCTGTACTGTGCTCAAAGACAGTGTGTCTCTGTGGTGGGTCGGTCTGGCAGGCAACATCCCCTCTTGCAGGCAACTGTAGTGATGTGCTGGCCTGTATGCAGGAAACAAGTCCCTGGTGCAAAAAGCAACATTTACCTAGTGAGACACAGTGTTGTTTGTAATGTAATGCCAGACTACATGACCGCAACAGGAGAGGCATATGGCTGTTGACAGTATTCCAATATGTCTGTCACACTGGAACTGCAACGGTGTCACTAATACTAGTACTGCAGTAACAGTAAGTGTATCTGTGAATCAGAATGGCTGTATTGGCCTCGGTGTGATTTTACACACACTGTCCAGCAGACCACTACAGCTGTCGGGTATGAGGAAGTTAGTGGCTTAGTGCTAATCAAAGTTACACATTGTTGCCAAGTAAAGGAAATACTGTTTTCGAAAGTCCTTGCAGTTTGACCTTTTTTTTTCTTTTTTCTAGATGTGTACCTTCAGGGCATGTCTATCGTACATTAACATACAGCAGCATTGCACACACATACCGGCCAGGGTTCCTCTCGAAACAATGTAGGCCCCTGGTTTAACAGGGATCAGTTCAAACCTCATTTTGTTATTGTCTTCTTTCTAATCTGGACTGCAGTTTTGTAGATTACATGAGTGGATAACTCTGCTTGCTGCAGTGATCCCTCTGGAGGGAAAAAATCTGTCACTTTTTTAAAATTTTGCTTGCTTGAGTCTGATAGCTATTCCAAATGAGCAGATGAAAATGTATACATTTTACAATGGGAATGGGAAAATATTGCACAGCTTTGTGCTCCCCTCTTTAAATCTCTAAATTGTGTCATTCCATAACATGCGGTGTAAACATACTGATTGAATGGGTTAGTTCTGTGGCTAACGCCATGTATAGTGTCTACACTGGATCAGCCACAGTATTGCTGTGTGCTCAGAGGCAGTTTGACAGAACGCACAGTCCAATACAACATCATGCAGTTACACACATAACAGGAGAAAGAATTATAAAATGCTTCGGGTTGCAGTCTACAATCTGCTGTGCAGTGTAACAATGAACCAGAAATCTCACAAATATAAGCTTGTCTTCATGCATGGTATTCAGATGAGAACATGCCAGAGTGGATGCCAAAGGGGATTTACTGTAGTGTCGGCTGTTCGGTATTAGGATTGTCTTCAAAGTGCTCAACTGGAGCTGGCCTACATTTTCAGCTCCTCTGGGAATTCTTATATAGTCAACCAAGAGGGCACATGGACACACACATGCAGATAAGCACAAATGTGTATGTATATATTATTCAGTCATGCACACTGCCACACAGTACAGTAGATGGTCAGCTCCACTTCCACATGACTGGAGACTGTGCTGATAAATGTTGGTCCAATGTCCACTGAACTGAGTTATCCACTCAGGCCTATTGTGCAACTGAATTATCACCACAAGACTTTAACAGCTTCTTCATTTGGCATTTTTATTTTATATAGATTTATTTGATTAATATTTTGATTTATTCGATCAAACACGAGTTCTTACCCCCAAGGCAACTCAACACAAGAGGAAACCCACCAGATGACAGAACATCCACTGTAGCATTTTGACAGGTGTTTCATCTTGTTGTTGCTACCAAGAGAAAATTGACCAAGCAGCATTTAGCCTGCCGCAAACTCAGTCAGTAACGCTCATGCAGTTTGGTTTTACCTTAAAAAAGTTTGATAAAAGTCTTATGTTTTATTTTCTTAGGTGTATTTTTAGTTAGAGATACTTTTTAAAAACGATTTTAAAGGGAGTTTGGCACAGTGGCTTTGGAAACTTAATTAAGGCTGGGCTTGGAATAACACACACACCCCCATTTCCACGTGGTATTAACATGCGATCTGTATCTGAATATGTTATTTGGATAAGGAAAAAAAGCAAAGGTGTATCAGAATGCTCTCAGATCAGCCAGGCCACATCTGGAGGAGTATTTACAGTGACAAGAGATGGGACGTGTTGACTTTAAAAAAATATTTAACCATATTGTGATCTTTCCCAAATCTTTCCCAAAGTGTTTTTGTTGCCTTAATCAACCACATGGGATGCGGGATGTGAACCCTGGTCTCTAATGTCTGGATCCTGTGCTTTGTACACCCATCATCCATCATGACTACCTCCCAATGAGTACCTCTGTACTAGGTTTTAAATCTAAAAACCCTTAAAGGAATAGTTAGACATTTTGGGAAATATGCTTATTCGCTTTCTTGCTGAGAGCTAATGTTCAGACTGATGCCACTCTCATGTCTGTACACAAAATATGAAGCTACAGCCAACAGCTAGTTAGCTTAGCACAAAGACTGAAAACAGGGGGGAAAAGTTAGCATTGCTCCGCCCAAAGGTAACAAAATCCACCTACCAACACGTCTAATTAAAAAGTTGGTTTAATCTGTACAAAAACCAAAGTGTAAAAATAACAATTCATCGTTTTTCTGGGGGTAATGTGCCGAACTGTTTCTTCGCTGGGAGCATTTACCTCTTGGACGCTCCACTGGCCTGGCAACTGCTGCCAGCCAAAAAAAAGCCCACATAAAACCACAGGGTGGTGTTGTTCAGTTTTGCTCCACAATACAGGCTCAAATGCAGGTTTAATCAATACATGAGATGCAAACATTCTCACTACACGTTCTCTGTATATCTGGGCTGCATTGTTTGTTGTCTTTTTATTTTTCCGTGGACACTAAAAAATGTTGGATTGGATAAACCCTATAATGCAAGGCAAAAATATTAGATAGACAAATACAAACCTGAGTGCATTTGTCTGTGCAATAAATGCAAGTTTATCTTCAAAATTACTAGCTAGTCAGAATGGCTTTAAGAACTCAAGAAAGTAAGTAAATAAGTCATTAACCTGGACATTGATCTTTACATCTCTGCAATACTTAATTATAACTGTGCAATATTCTGTGTTAATACTCCTGTGCAGTATACTCTTTTCAGTTTAAAATTCTCTATTTATTGATATTGATATTTATTCATAGCTCTATTACTGCTGTGCAATATCCTCCGTCTCATTATAATCTTTATAAACTACATTTAACTTGACAGTTCATGCACTATTACCTTATACCGTATTATTATCATCAACCGGTAAACCCACTTTGTACTTCACACTTATTTTAATTTTATACTTATACCCACTCGGTACTTATTTTATTTTCTGACCTGTATTATAGTGTATTATAGTTTTTGCTTAGTTCTTCTATTCCTGTGTGCACTGACGTGACAGTGAGCAGCTGTAACGAAGAGTTTCACCTTGGGGATCAATAAAGTATTTCTGATTCTGATTCTTATTCTGAAAAGGCTCTGGTGAAATTGAATCCTCAGAATACATCCGGAGGAGAGACTAGGTCCCACACAAGTTTAAGCAAATAGTCATTTTAAATTGGATGATTTGACTTGAGTGTTGACAGAGCAGTCCATTAGAGGTGAATCAGTGGAGCCTGTCTCATCATGCATTTTAAAGACAGGTTTCCTGCTGTAGTTCTCAGTGGATGTCCTTGACAGGAGAGAGCAGTGTAACAGCTGAAGCATAATGACGTTTGTGGTTAATGAGAGACAGTGAATAAAGATCAGCCTTAGAGAGATGAAAGAAAGATAATATAGGGGAAAAAATACATAGAGACACAAAGAGGAGAGTCCATCACAGAGAGAGAAATACTGAATACCAACGGGACTAAAAGAGCGAGAAAAGCAGTCAGAGGTTTAATAGTAAAGTGCAACTTAAACGGGGTCAGTATGAGTTAAGAAGCACAGAAGGCTGATGAGCCGTGTAAGCCCAGTTAATCACCTCCTCTCATTGTGCTTCCTCACACATCCAACTTTCCCACCAGCCCTTTCTGTGCTCTCCATTCTGCTGCTGAGGGCACACTTGACATCAGCCATATAAATGTCTTCATATTTGCATAAAGAAAAGAAGAGAGATTAGCCTTCATGTAATACACTCTAAAAAGCCTTTTGGAATGCTTTCGCTCAGAATGATGTTTGACTATTGTTGTATGTTGTTCACACCTCGGTCCTTTCAGTCTCTCTCCATTGTGCACTGTCAGATAAAGGCAAAAATAAGTCACAATTATCTACTGTATAGTTTTAGTGTGTGTGTGTGTGTGTGTGTGTGTGTGTATATATATATATATATATACACACTCACTTAACATGTTTTAAACCCCATTAAAACTAATGTAGTCTAATCTACAGCCAGCAATAATTCCTCCCTTCATGAAGTTCAGTTTCTGTTGAAACTGTTTTAGAGAGGTGTTGACTCATTTTGGAGGCTGTAGTTTGTGCTGTTGTTGAACTTTTTATATCAATGAGAGGCGACTGAATATACATTAGTTTTAGCTAGGTGTACCTAATAAACTGGCAACCGAGTGTATATTTTTATATTTTCTTACTGTGGTTGGCAGGGCCAGATTAAAAAAGTGAGCAGTATTGATCCCCCTATAATGTTGATTTATTTCATTTCATTTTATGCCCTACTGTACATGAGCATACAATTAGATTTTAACACAGGGCCCCTCTACAGCCCTCTCTATTTCAATTTCCTTGAGAGTCTGGGCATCTAGGGCCCTGGGGCCATTTCCATTTTTGTATCTCCTTTGGGTTGTTGGTAATCCAGCCCTGGTGGTTTGTCTCATTGGTTTGAATGTGCAGAATAGGTGGGGAAAGTGTATACGCATGCAGCCCTCCCTCAGAAATAGACATCAGTGTGTTTGTTAACATATTCAAGTACACTGTATATGGAGAATTCTATCAGATCAGTAACAGAGATAACTAGAGCCCGATCGATAATGATTTGGGATTTTACAGTAAGAGTTTAAAAAAATCTAATAATATATCAGCAAGCATTCATTTTTAATATAACACACAATACACAATGACAGAAATATTGGGTGAGGGGGTATAATATCCATATCCTTCTTCCTAAATCAAATCATGTATTCTTTATGTCCATTACCACAGCTCTGTCTCCTTACTAATTATATATGTCTTTATACTGTATGTGTCCATAAATGACTCTGTCCAGTGGGATTTTGTTGGAGGATGTGAGCTGCTTGCTCCGCTGCTAATCCATATATTCTTTGAAGAAGTTATCCATACTGTATTTTTTAAATGTATCAAACATCTTTATAGTACCATCCTTTACAGTTTGTCCAAAATATTTTGTTCTACATTCAATCCATGAGCAGTTATTTGGCAGTTATCATCTACTTTCGATGAATTGCTCTACAGATAACAACTTTAAATGCTGTCTTATCGGGGCTCATTACTCTTTAACACCAGCTGCTCTAGTGGTGGCACTCAGTGAATGACAGTAAGTCAGTTGTGCTGGGCATGTTGGCCTGTTTGAAACTATATGAATATGAAGCATGATATCGCTAGATTGTTGACAAAGCTCATTCATGTTTTTTTGAAAAAAGATTTTAAAAGCATGTCAAATTGAACTGTTAATAGTGTGAATCAGGCCTGGAATTCATCATTTTAAGGGCAAGGCACTTGGCCTGCAGCAGGGCAATTTTTTTGAGGGCACAAAGGCCAAGTTAAAAAAGGCTATTTTGATTCACGTGAAAGAATAAATTGACAGCGGCACATGTACTAACATTCTGTTGCCAGGGCGGGAAAAGAAAAAACCAAATCAGGCCGAGAGCAGCGCTTCAAGGCCGCAGTGGCCGATGGGCAAACGATTTGCAGGAGGGTATAATGGCGATGGCCGTCGTGGCCGCCGGTGAAATTCCTGCCCTGGTGTGCATTCAATTTTACTGATGGCTACTGATGGCTACTTACCCACAGATGGAGGTGACATTGACCTGACATTGATGCTGGTGGTCATGCAGGCCAGTTAAGCTGATGGCACTTGGCCAAGTTGGAGATAAATGTATCTGAGCAGTGGAGAAGCCAGGAAGTGTAGCTGTTACAGACTGTACAAAGTCATGCCCCATACTGGGAGACTCATGCAAGTCAGAAAAAAAGGTTTTGCATAATTTAATATTAATTAAAGTAGATTCCCATAAAGATTATGCTTGTTATGTACTGTATGTGAAGTCACAAAGTTTACTCGCCCTTGTGTGGGAGTCAGGCAAAGGTTTTCACAGACTGCTGAAGGCTTAAGAGAAGAGAAGCAATGTGAAGTGATGCTTTAAGTGTCCAGGCTCAAGGAAATTAGGAGGTGGGGACAGCTGCAATTGAAAGCTTAGCATCTTCCATCTAGTTCAGAAACCAGGTCCCACACAGTTGGCTCTGGCAACACAGCACTGTTTTATGATGCCAAATTGAAGCATATTCTCATTTCAAATAGGATGCTTTGACCTGTGTGTTGACAAGTAGAACATCTGAGCTGAATCAGTTGAGCTGTGTCACCCAGTGCATGGACACCTTTTGAGGACCAAGATTTTGACTCAAGTGACTGACCTCAGGTGACCTCAGGATGTCATGCGGTTGAGATGAGAGTCAGCACCTCCAGGTCTTCAGAAAACACTGACTGCCCGCTTTGGGCTGAGAGCGAGTTGGTGAAGGAGTATCTTGGGGTCTTGTTTCTGTTTGAAGGTAAGATGGTATGTGATATCGACAGGTGGATCGGTCTGCATCACTGCTGCTTCGATACCAGACTCTTGCGGTGAAAAGGGAGCTGAGTTCGAGTGCTGTAGTTCTCAATTTAACGTTCCAACCCTGTGGTCATGAGCTCGGCATAACGACCGAAAGAATGACATTGCAGATACAAGCAGCTGATGTGAGTTTCCTTGGCAGGGTGTCTTGGGTCACCCTACAGACATGGTGAGCAGCTCTGCCATTCAAAAGGAGCAGGGAGGAGACCCACTGCGCCTCTACAGAGTGTGAAAAAGGCCTGTCATAATTACACAATTCTTCAAGTAGAGAGATATTGATTATTGTACTGGATATTGTTTACATATACAGTGAAGCCTGCTGTGGTTGCTTGATTTTATGCTAAAAGTAGGTTTAATATCTTCCAAACATACCATCTTTGCAGTACAAAATTCCCTCTTTGTGTTTCCACAGACAGTCTTTTGTTGCTGAGCTGTAGCGGAAGGTCACTTCCTGGTATTTACATATAGGTTTGTTTGCCGGGACAAAACACCGACAATAAACCCACACACAACTACCAGTACAAAGATCCACACTTTATTTGTCGAACTCAGGCTGCTGAAGCCTCATATTAGCTTCAGATGAACTTTAGAATGCATTTTTATACAGAACAAGGGCTGTAGTTTTTGTCTCCATCTCTCATATTAGAGTCACATCAAGTCACTCCACAGCCATTATGGAGACAAAGGATGATTAGAGTGACCAAAAGTGCTTTCAAAGCAGACATGGTATGTGAGTATTGTATTAAGAGTACTCCACTGATTTAGCACTGCACTTATAACAATGCAAGAACCACTCGTATGAACAATTTTTGACATGTGCAAGTGATTTGAGAGAATTTGTGGCATTCACCAATTTTCTCATACTTAGAGTTTTCTCTTAGGTACAAGCAAAATTCTCGAGTGGTTTAGTCATATGAGTCATGTAAAGGTAGTCTGCCTTTCTCCACAGGGGGAAAAAACACTCCCTTGACCTGAAATCAAGCTTTAATCTGAATCAATTTGGAATTAAAATTTGGTACAGAAGTTAGCTAAAATAAAATATATAACTGAGGTAGCATTATATAGCAATTTAGGAATGTAGATTATGTAAATGATAAAATCTCACAAACGCATGTTCCCCTTTAAAACAGAGTAGAACAATCTGAGCCTATCCTTTGACATACACAAAGCAGCCAAGCAGTTTCTCAACACGTTGCATGTCAGTCAAAGGAGCTGACTCCCAAGAACAAGAGGCTAAAGATTCCTCTTTCAAAAGAGGCCCCAGTAAACCTTTTGCATTCTGCTGATACATCAAAATCCCAAGTGATGAGCTGCCCTGACCCTGTCCAAAAGCAACCTGAATATTCTGCTGAAACACTTGAATTATCCAGCTCTGTCTGGAGATGAGCAGAGGCAAAGGAGACTGGTTCATCACTGTGGAAGACTGATTTAACAGAGACAGGGAGGAGGAGGAAGGCTTTTCACCTAGTACAAACCTCCCTCTGTGAGGATTATCCTCATATTCCATGTTTAGCCCTTAGGTACCTTTACAGCCAACACTCAAAGTGTGTTTCCAAGTCTAATTATTACAGAGATAGAGGAGACAACTTTGATTTATCTGTAACAACAGAGAAGGGATTCCAGTGATTACAGTTCACTAACCCTGTCTCATAGAAATGACATTGAC
The DNA here is from genome assembly GCF_020085105.1 of Siniperca chuatsi. Taxonomy (NCBI): domain Eukaryota; kingdom Metazoa; phylum Chordata; class Actinopteri; order Centrarchiformes; family Sinipercidae; genus Siniperca; species Siniperca chuatsi. The sequence goes on from NC_058054.1 coordinate 29,136,827, forward strand.
ATTACATCATATACAGCCTTTTGCAACTGCAAATACATTTTGAAGGAAACATAATATTCAGTTTATTTAGACCCAATAAATTCCACCATGAGCAAGCACTTGGCGACATTGGTTCAGGACTCACCCAAGCCAGTCCTAACTATAAGCTCTATCAAAGAGGAAAGTCTTAAGCCTACTCTTAAATGTGGTGATGGTGTCTGCCTCCCGAACCCAAACTGGGATCAAAGATAGTGCCAAGGTTCCTTACGGTGGTGCTGGAGGCCAGGGCAATGCCATCTAGAGTAACAATATCTTTAGATAACGTGTCTCGGAGGTGTTTGGGACCAAGTACAATAACTTCAGTTTTGTCAGAGTTTAACATCCAGTTTTTAATGTCAGACAGGCAGTCCTGCAGAGAACTCAGCATACTGAGGTCAGTGGGCTTAACAGGGAGGTACAACTGTATGTCATCCACATAACAATGAAAAGAAATCCCATGTCTACGCATGACATCACTCAAGGGGAGCATATATAAGGAGAACAGTATTGGACCCAGAATTGAACCTTGAGGCACACCATAATTGATATGGGAAAAAGGATGACCTGATCAATTGTGTCAAAGGCAAAACTTCAGCAGCACAAGAATTGAGCACATGCGTCGGCGTTCATTAAAAGGCCATTAATGACTTTGAGAAGGGCTGTCTCAGTGCTGTGATGCTGACGAAAACCAGACTGGAACTTTTCAAAGGTATTATTGTTTTCCACAGCAGCAAGAAGCTGCTTAGATACAAGTTTTTCAAGAATCTTCGAAATAAAAGGCAGTTCGGAGATTGGGCGATAGTTGTCAAGGAGGGTGGGATCAGCCCAGGTTTTTTTTAGGACTGGTTGGACACAAGCAGTTTTAAAGTAATCTGGGACATAGCCAGTAGACAGCGAGCTGTTAAAAATAATTAGCAAATGGTGCGCAATACAATCCATAACTTCCAATAAAAACCTTGTTGGAATTATGTCCAGCGGGCTGGAGGATATTCTCATAAGAAACATGATGTCTGTGAGTTCAGGCAGAGTAACAGCAGAAAAATTGCTCAAAGAATCCCCAAGCAGGTGATCCACATCTAAAAAGCAGGACTGGGGGTAATACCAGATCTTACACAATCAGCATCACAATCAGCAGGGGCACAAGGAGAGGCTGGGTTAACTAACTGATCCACAGTATTAAATAGGAATCTGGGGTTGTGCTGATGGGCAGAAATAAGTGCAGAGAAATGGCATGTTTTTGCATCTTTCACCATCCTGTTATAAAAGAGTAATAACTCTTTCATGGCCACAAGGTGGACCTGGAGACCTGATTTCCTCCATCTCCATTCTGCTATTCTGCATTTCCTATTGTAGCTTTGAATACTGTCATTTAACCATGGCTGTTTTCTAGTCTTTGAGTTTGGTCTATTCTTCAAAGTAGCTACGAGGTCTAAGGTTGAGAAACACAGGTAAATAAATGCATTAACCAAACCACTGGTGTTGGAGGAATCAGGAAACATATTGCCAAGAGAACTGAACAGTGTACAAAATTTAGGGGCACTATGCTCATTAAAGACATGTTTCCAGTCCAATGCTGGTGCCTTCACTTAAAGACTTTGATTCACAATGAAAACTAACCAAAGAAACAGCTGCGACTGCATGGCATCAGAACTAATTACAACCAACCACTAGACTTAATGATAATATAAGCTTTTGTTTTGCTGTTGGCCTCACAGAAAACATGGATTGAGCACAGTCATATTATTATAACGCTGAAATGTGTTATTGAAGTTATATTTTAAGGTTATAGCTCATGCTCGCAACTCTGCAGAAAATTCCAGCCGAGACCAGCTTATTATTGTTGATATTTTAATGGTCTATAGTTACGTTCAAACCTGTACCAACGTTTTCATCTCTGTTCAGGGGACAATGCAGTTTTACAGGTGCAGCAGACACAGCTACGGAATATTTACATTTACTCGGGCAAGTTGATTCATAGAGGTGTTTTGTTGAGTTCATTTTTACTTCTACTGTGCCATCTGAAAATATTTCCATTATATTGTGGTGCTGGTGTTAAACAGATTTGTGAAATTTTGGAAAAATAGCTACCAAAATGACTAAAAATAATGTATCTATTTGCAAAACAATTTATGAGCAAGTGACAAGATTATGTAATTTATCAAGCTCAAGCAGTAACTCTGATTCATCATGACATCTGATGATCTGCTGATCATGAGATTTTCCAACTCAATGGGACTTACCTGGTTAAAATAATGATAAAGAAAGAAAAAGTTCCAGTATGTAACTCCCACTAAAACTACAAACAGATGCTTCCGCAGAGGGGAAATTTGCTTGTTGTAGCTGCAGAAGGACAGAAATAAGTACATGTAAATAGCGAAAGTAAAAAATAAATAACGGGAGGTATATAAAACTAAAATAATATAAGTAAAAAATAGAAACTATACCAGAGCAATTAAAGACAAGCTTACAAAGTAAAGTGGTGTAATTAATAGCAGCAGAGTCATCAAGTCTAGTATATGTAAACAGCGTACACCAGACAGCCCACGATGCTACAGGGACAAGCTACTCGCGACACAGTTACAAAGACACAGACATACATGTCTTTTTATTTCAAAAACACACAAGGCAGCTCAGTACGTTGTAATTAATCCTGGGGGATGGGTGGAATCATGTTAGTGTGACCACTCTCTCTTTCACACTGGCTGTTTCTGAGTCTGTAGCATGTCCCTTCCATATCCAACATACTTTATATTGCAACTCATGGCGGATCCTGCCACTGTGGACATTTCAGCCTTAAGTGAGTGTTATATTTTTAATTTAGTAAGTAACCACAACTAAATACGACCAGTTGAAGTTTCAGTTCCTGTTTAGTTTTGTTTAGCCACTGTCTCTCTTTCTGTTTACTCATCTTATCTGTTTCTGACATCTTTGAATGAGGTAGTGAGGATTTTGTGTGTGTTTGGATTCTGAAAAATGTTGTTTAAAGCTGCAGTGCGGAACTTTTGTCTCCCCCTTCTGGCAGTTGGAGTAATTACACAAACACTGTCGACGTGGCTAAAGCTACACCAACGGTTTTCCGTGTTTGTCCTCGCCGTCGATCGCTTTCTGTTTTGACAGTAATCCATCCTCTGAACGCCGAGTTTCTTTTTTTATCTGGAGCATCAGACACTTTTCTTGGAGGCTTCTTAGGTTTTACTCCTGGGTGTTGCTCCAGAGCCATGTAGAGAGAGAGTTGCGTCATCCCCAGTCAATATCGATTCAAGTGGCTTTATTGGCATGACTGCATATAGTACAATGTTGCCAAAGCATATTAACACAAACTATACAATCATAAGAAACAAAATAAACAGTTCTCAATAAATAACATTCTCTCCAATGGACCTTTTTTTTTTAAAGCAATCGCAGAGCTCTCTACATGGGTCTGGTTTGCTTCCCGCTTCTGCTCTGGCAAATCAATCGCTGCTGGTTGGCGTAAAACGCATTATTACCGGTGCGCCAGCACGGGAATGTTGCCACAGATTTAAAAACTCTTTATACTGCCAAATACAGAAAGATTTACCTGGCGGCTTAACCAGCATTGTGTGAACTCGTTTGGCAAGGGCTTGAATGTAACGGACGTTCATTCATATGTAAAAGTCCCACACTCTAGCTTTAGTAGCCTTGGTTCACTAAAACACGGGTTTGAATTTGTATAATATCACAGTCATTAACAAATGCAGATAATGCAAATTTTCCATAGTGTGGCTTTGCCATGTAACGACCAAGCATTCTCATTTTATTGTGACACACAGATGTGTGGAAAGATATCAGGCTTTCATATTATAAAATAACATTGTGCATTATATTTTGTCATATATATACATATAATTATATTTTGTCAGAGCTGTAATCAAAATTTTAGAAAATATCCCAACATTTAGGCAATTTTACATATAAAAACGCCTTCATTTTTATTTCTGAAGAACATCAAGCTCTCCCCCTCTGAGTTAAATCAGTTGATATTTGTATCGCAGTATTTGATTAGATCAAATTATAATACCCATGAACAACATTAAAGCTAGCGTAGGTAACGTTGGAGAAACTAGCAAGACAGTTAGATTTTGAAATTATCCAACTGAAAAAATCCCACCCCCTCCCTCCAGGCCTCCCTCCAAGCCACTCCCCCAAAACACATTTTCATGCGCAATGAGTGCACGGGCAGAGTGCACAGGTAGGCAGGTAGATGCATTTCATATGAAATAACTGGACGTGCTTATTACAGGCCTGCGACAGCCACAGATACCGGATTGTTTTCATTTTTTCAGAGCATTTGATTCATTGCTGTCGGGATAAGAAGAGAATTTCAACAAATACAACAAAAAGTGCTTCTGAAATACATTACCTACCCTAGCTTTAAGACAACAGTATGAGCAATATTGAATGGGCACTGTCTTAAAACTGCTCAAACATGTTTCAGACTTGACTTCAGAGCTCTTGGCTACAGCCCTGCTTTTTCTATATGAGAGAATGTTTATTTTTATCAGTGTGGCTCAGATTATAATAATAATTTTCTTGGATAACAAAATGTGGCATTTCCTGCAAATATTGGTGTTTATTATGTGCAGTATAAAGAAATTAAGGCCAGTATACACAATACACAGGGTTAGCTGGAATGATGACGTCTTATTTAAGGCTGCCCTGGAAGACATTCATCGTGTTGCATTCAGTTGCACACATGAAAAGAACAGCTTACTCCCTCACCTCTGCACGCCTGGCCAATCACAGTGTCAAGTGGGTGTTAATGTCAGATTGTCTGTTTTGGAAAGTTACAGAAATGGTCGGACGCAGCCCTCCTAAATCTAACGTCGGAAAGGTGCTAGCAGCTCTGTGAGGCTGTAATTAGGCAAAGCAGTGCTTAGAGCTAAAAGTTAACATCCTAACATGCTCACAATGTTTTTTACTCTGAACTGAAGATGTCCACCTGCGGGTTGCACTAGATGAAAAGTCAGATGATCACCAAAATCATTAGGATTCATCCCCTGGGCTCCATGAATGCCTTTACCAAATGTTGAGATATTTCAGACTGGACCAAAGTGGTGGACTGACCGACATTGCCTTCCTTGGACCCATTCCACTAGCATGGCTAAAAATATTGTAATACAGTGTAGTGCTGTGACTTGGAGGTCAGAGAGTTTTAATATTTGATCTTTTCAGTAGCAACTGTGAAAAGGGTTGTTACAAACTTGGGTGGGCCGTCACAGGGTTAATATTTGTGTGAGACAGTGTTTTGTTGCTATATGTGTCTGTGTATTGTTTATCTCGCTGTTTTCTTCCCAGCGGGGCACTGATATTTAGATTTATCAGCAGCTAACTGCATAGCTAACATGTTGGTTTATTTCCCCCTCAGGCTGCATGATATTTATGAACACACAAGCAATGAATAAATAATTTCATGTCTATTTTTGGATTTTTTGGAGTCACTGGCTAAATAAGAAGCATAGATATAGATTGTCAACAACAATCAACACTGCAAATGGATAAAATGAAATTGCTCTGTTCCACTGCAGCATGGAATAAAAAAGTACTGGATGTACTGTCGGTGGTGTGCGTGCTTAGTGACAGCTCCACCAGTGGGCCTGCAGAGGACAGACTCCAGTTTCAAAGCAACAGTAATCCAACAAGGCTTTCACTCATCCACACTACAAAATGGATTAGAGTCCAATTGAGTGAGGGTAATTATCAAGAATTTAACTTTTCCCTCCTCTCTAATCTCCTCCACTGTGATATGGAAATTGAAAATCAATTAAAGTAAATTGAATTCTAAGCCTGTTTATTGAAATCAAATTTAAACATGGAGTTGGCAGAAGAAAATAAAGTAGGACACATCTTTACAGCAAATTCTTTAGAGAAAGAAAGAAGAGAACGAGTAAACAAATAAGAGCTGAGGAAGAGAGGAGAATAAGATAAAATGGTTTTGTTTTTTATCATGTCATATTGTGATATCTTATATCATTTTTTACTTACCTGAAAACAGCAGTCAGGTTAAAAATGTGGACCTGAGTGACATTCTTCTACTTTGTGTAATTTAAGATTACTGTATTGGATTTTCTGCATTTTTTTGTTTTCTGATTCTTCGCTCCTGCTTCTCCAAATTCAAATATAGTTGTATAAAAATACTGGTTTGACGTCAAAGTTTCAGTGAACCAGGCAGCAGAGGAGCCGCGTTTTCTGGGATTGTGTTCCAGATATGTGGTGCATAAAAACTGAATGCTGCTTCTCCATGTTTAGTTTCCCTGTTTCAGCAGATCACTTAAACCATTCAGTGCTTTATAAACCAACAGCAGTATTTTAAAATCAGTTGTTTGACAAACAGGAAGCCAGTGTAAAGACCTCAGAACTGGACTGATGTGGTCTTAGTGAGGACTCTGGCTGGAGCGTTCTGAATCAGCTGCAGCTGTCTGATCAACTTTTTATTAAGACAGTAGAGTTACAGTAGTCGAGTCGACTGAAGATAAATGTAAGGACACATTTTTCCAAATCCTGCTGAGACATAAATCCTCTTCAGGTGGCAGTAGGCTGACTTTGTAGTTGTCTTAATGTGGCTGTTGAAATTCAGGTCAGGTCCATGACTACACCAAGATTTCTGGCTTGATTTTCGGTCTTTAACGTTAGTGACTGAAGCTGAGCGCTAATTTTTAATCGTTCTTCTTTGGCTCCAAAATGTTTTTTTCTGTTGGATCTGTGTTTAACCAGAGAAAATTCTGGCACATCCAATCGTTGATTTGTTAAATGCACTTACTCAGCTCTTGTACTGGACCATAGTTACCCGGCAATATCCAAATTGGTGTGTCATCTGCATAATTATGATAAGATATTTTGTTGTTTTCCACAATCTGACGTAGTGGGAGCGTGTAGATGTTAAACATAAGAGGCCTCAGAATGGAGCCTTGGGGAACTCTACGTCATTTTTGTCCGCTCAGATCTGTAATTATCGATCGACGCAAAGTAGCCCCTGTCCTTCAAATAGGATTTATCAGAATCAGAATCAGAAATACTTTATTGATCCCCGAGGGGAAACTCTTTTGTTACAGCATCTCACTGTCACTGCAGTGCACACAGGAACATAAGTACTAAGCAAAAATATAAACCAGTTTAGCATTCTGCCAGGAAGTCCAACCGAGTTTTCCAGTCAATCTAGGGTTGTGGTCAACCGTGTCAAATGCAGACTGAGATTCTGCCACTGTCTGTGTTTAAGTGGATGTCATTCAAGACCTTAACAAGAGCAGTCTCAGGGCTGTGGTGTGGTCGAAATCCTGACTGGAAAACGTCAAAACAGCTGTTTAGGTCCAAGAAGGTGTTCAGCCTTTTCAGTGGTTTCACTTCAAAATTAGGAGTCGAGGCAACAGCATTCAATAACAAGTGAAATTATTTACAAGACCCCAGAGAGGGCGCGTGTGGAACAGACAGCCCGAATAAATATTTCACTGGTGTTTTCATTGATGTACCGGTTTGTGATTAACATTGTGATGAACAATGTTTGTGATGAACATTTGTGTGCACGGAGATAGCACAGGAATGATCAGAGAGAGCAACATCAGTCACCACAGTCTTAGAAATGTTCAGACCCGTGGAGATGATTTAGTCCAGAGTGTGCACCTTGTGTGTGTGCTCCGTCACATGCTGAGTCAGTCCATAGTTATCAGGAACACAACACAGTTCTTTAGTCCCTCTGTCCTGGAGGTTGTCAACATGGATGTTAAATCACCAACAATGACTACACAGTCAAAGTCAATACAGATTATAGACAGCAGCTCAGTAAAGTCATCAAAAAAGTTTGCAGAGTATTTAGGCAGCCTGTAGATATTTAGAAATATAGCTTGAGAAGAGGAATTCAACTTAAGAGCCACATATTCAAAAGAAGCAAAATGTCCATAAGACACCTTCTTGCATTGGAGGGAATCATTAAATAAAACAGCAACTCCACCTCCTTTCTAATGCACTCTAGCTTTGCTCATAAAACTGACGTTTGGAGAGGTAGACTCGATAAGAACAGCTGCACTGTTATCTTGGTCTAACCAAGTTTCAGTTAAAAATATGATTTCAATATTGTGCTTGATAATTAAATTATTAATTAAAAAATATTTGCCTGCCAAAGAATAAAGCTAAATTTAGTTTTTTAAAAGCATTATCTGCCAATTTAAAGTTTTTTGTCACAGGGCTGAAAGCCGACTGCGGCTGCTGATGTTCTCTGCAAACATCACTGGTCCCCACATGTTCAATCATTTGATTACTTTTGTGGTGTTGATTTATCAGTTGAGGACAGACTATCGCTGTAGGGGATGACTGTAGTCTGTGTTCCAGATGTCCAGGGTCAACGGCTGAGCTGAATTCCATAAATGTTGCCCTCTGTGGGAAATCAGCCGTGCACTTATCTTCAGGTTTAGCACCCGGATTCTTCCAGCAGGAAGAAATCCCATTCATAGCACATCACTGGTTTCGTTTCAGTGAGTCTTGGGAAAGTTATGGTGTCATTTAGAGTTAGTTGTCCATTTAAATCTTTTTGAGTGGAGTTCTGATGAGCTAACTCACTGGCAGAAGACATTGGAAGAGTGCTGTGGAGTTCAGAAGACTTCTCCAGTGCGATATTCTGTAACAATTCATTTACTGTTTGGGTCAAGTTAATGTTGTGGGTAGCAGAAGGCTGTTTAAAGATAATCAGTTGTCATAAATTATCCTCCCAATGATTTAGTTATTATAGGAAACCTCCTTGAATGTGTTGTAGTTAGAAAAAAGTAAAGTGGTAAAAATAACAGCTAAATAGAGAGCAAGGGAGAAGAGCATCTGCACGGAACAAAGCAGAAAGTCAGTGTCCTCATCTCAAGCAGAGATGAGCAGCGGGCTACAGAGGTCTCGTAAGCTCACTTGTTTCTACTCCACACCCTCAGATTTTTTTCATTTTCAAATTTGATGTGTAAAATCAGTGGAGTTCCCCTTCAAGTATTGTACTTTAGCCTGAAATGCATAGTTTTGTCAAAAACAAAACTCCTGTCAAGAAACGACTAAACAACTGCATTCCAAAATGACCTATATGAGCATTCTCTAATAAAACATACTTTGTTATAAAAATGATTCATGTGAGCATTTTCTGATTTTCAAACTCTATGGTTTGAAGGGAATGATCATGGTTCATGGTTAAAAGAAACCATTTATTGTTGGAATGAAATGGGATGTTAACTGCTGTCTCCAATGTATTTGTGGCAGTATGACAACAAACACTACACTTACCTTTGCATCTGACAAACAAGTCTTTATTCACATGACAACACTTGCAAGGAAAACATAAACATTGGTTATGTTAAGTGTTTGAACAAATGACCAATGTTGTCATTTTTCTGGTAAGGACTGTCCCCAAAATACTGTTAGTAGAATATCTCCAACAACGCTTCTCTGGTATTAGATTTGACTCATGTAACTCTTGTGGTATCCCATGCCATATACTATACTGTATACTGCATTCTATTCAGTTGAATCTGTTTCCCATTTCTTTATACACTTTATTAAAGGTGGGGTATGTGATTCTAATCCAATACTAGCTATAGCAGCAGGAGAGTTGTGAGCGTCGCTGTCTGGAGCTGCTGTGCTGCTCTGGGAAACCGTCTCGTCCTCTCTGGCTGTTAGCTTAGCAGCAGCAGCTGTAGGGACAGTCTGCTAACCCACAACCAAGCTAAGCTAACCTACAACCTAGCTAATGTTAGTTACATTACATGCTGTGTCACTGTTCGCTGTATATCATGGTATTTGATCTTTAAGATAAGTCAAGCTTATTTCCAATCTGCAGAACACAGTCATCATCCGCAGTATTGGTGCATTTTGTGAATAATTAATGCTGAAAAGTTTTAAATTGTGATGTTTGTTATTGTGCTGTGTATGATTTTGGTGGGATATTTATGACATGTATCTGTGTGATTCTATGTTTAATCACTTTTATCTTTTTAAATATGGACCTGCAGTCTGGAAACATGTAAATGGATTCAGTGACAGTGGAATGATTCCTCTGGTTGGTCTTCTGTCACTCAGATGGCTGGTCCAAGTCCAGCACGGACCAGTCATTACGGAGGGTGGACTGGTAGCTGGAGAGGTGCCAGTTCACCTCCTGGGCACTGCCGAGGTGCCCTTGAGTAAGGCCTGTTTGTGCATGTGTGTATTTCGGGCCTGGGTGTGTAAAATAACAATAAAGATTAATAAAGTATGTCTTCTTTCTTTTTTTCTTTTCTTCTGTATCAGAATTTAGTTGTACATGAATGTTGAATGTTTTTAACATATGTTCATGTTCTTTAAATATTGCGTATCTCAGGCTGTGCCAGGGGGGTTTATGAGCTCAGGCACTGTCCGTGTTAAACTGATCAGATTTGTTCCAGAGCATCACATGAGCAGAGCCACACCACCACACTAAAATGCATGTAGCTGCAATATATGGTTAAAACTTAATGAGTGTCCTGACTGAAATGAAAAACTACTGTGTATAACATATCAGAGGACAATACCGATGGAGTTTTAACAAGCTCTCTATTGTGTTTGTATATGGGTACGTGGCCTCTGAGATTACAGCACATCTCATACAGTAACAGTGCAGGAGCATTTTCTGCCTCCTTCTTTTATTAAATGTTATAGAAAAGGGTGATAGGGAAACAAACAGGTCAAAGGATATTTTGGGTGCAGTGTTTGCAAGTTGTATTTATACATTATGTAATTTTAACACATCTTATTTCCTCTCCCTCTCATTTTCCCTCCATTTTTCTCATTCTTTGTAGTTTCATCTTGCATCACCACCTATAAGAAAACCCCTCCACCAGTGCCGCCCCGAACTTCCACCTGCTCCACAGCCTCCAAGCCCTACATCTCCATCACAGCCCAGAGCAGCACAGAGTCCGCACAGGTACTGCACAAAGGCTGAGTCTGTTATTTTATTTCTTCCCCTCATGTAGTTACAGAACACCAGAACATCTATCTGTGAATTAATAAACATTATTGGTAAGGGTGAAACTACCCTGAGGGCTTATTCACACACAGCACATATGGAAGCACACACTTTGAAATGTGGACAGTTTGGACAGGAAAGAAGAACCCAACTTCATCTCTGGAGGCACAAACACCTGCACCAAGTCGCTTGAAAATACCAGTCCTAGGAAACTACCAAAAAAAACAAGGTTTTATTAGTATAACAAGGAAAGACATTGACAGATTTCCTGAGAACGTCAGTAATAGAAAGGAACACTGATAAGTCTACCATAATTAGGTTATTAGCTTTTAAAAGGATGAACAACACTCTCTCTCTTACAAATGTAAAGTTGAATTCATACGCACTACAACTCACTCAGTTTAATACACTCAGGGGTTTTGTTGCTGCAACCTTCTGGTATGACCAGTAGCGTATTGTGGCTAATATTAGCAAACCTTAGATACATGCTGTGTTACTGACATCACTTAGTCATTTTGCTGACTTTATGATTCTTCTCTGCTTGTGCTACTGTTACACTACATTTTAGCATTTGCCATACAATTTTTATTTGTGGCCACTGTTCAGCAAAAGATCCATTTTTCTCACTTTAAATTCACTGGACCTGTTATCAGAAATGTTTTGAGCCCCATTTCTGTGGATATACAGTACATATAACTTTCACTCTAATGGAAAAATAAAAAATTCAATGTGTACAACCCATAGACTGTAGATAAAAATGGACGACATGTCAGCTCCCCAAAGTGAAGCCAGAACATCTCAATCGCCCCCTGGTGGCGGGCAGCAGTATAGGTCATAAACCCTGCCCCCTCCATGTTAGCGGATGGACATGAGCCAAACTAATAAATCAAGTACACGTCAAATACATTTTTCCCAAAGATGGTTTCAGTCAGTTTAGGTAGTTCTTATCACGCTGATGTATGTTCAAGTGTTCATTTTTCTGATAAGTTTGGTTCTAATTAGTTATTTGATGCTATTAAAAGGGGGTTACATGGCACGATTGACAGCTGAGCTCTGCCTGTGATTGAGTCGGCCAGGTGTATGGGCAGGACCTCAATTCCCGTATCCAGGATATTTTGGCTTCATTTTTGTACAGTGGAAGGAAGTTGAGACCCGTCGTCCATCTTTATATAAAGTCTATGGTACAACCCAGTCAGTGATTGCTGTATAACACCATATATGCTGCTTCCTAGTTCAGCGGCTACGCCTGAAATGTCAAGACAGAATATGTAACAGGACAACAAGGCTTCTAAAGGCTCTTCCTATTGCAGCAGAGAAATGCAGCCTTCTTTTGCCTGCTTTTGAGGATTCAACTCCATTGCAGCCCTTTTCTAACACATTGTGCATCACTCACTTGCTTAATGATATGTTCAGGAAACCCTTGCTAATATATCAGAAGACCAAGTCATGTTTACAGGTATTTGCGTTCAGGTGGTCAAGTGAAGTCGGTTTTATTTATATCGCCCAGAATCACACATTTGTCTTGTCTTTACAAGCTATACAAAATACAACACCTTCTAGACCCTTGATTTAAATAAGGAAAAACTCCTAAGTGTAGGTGTGTGTGTGTGTGTGTGTGTGTATGTGTGTCCAAACTGGCCAAACAAAAGAAAGGTAATTCAAAATGGCAGCAAGAGTGTGGCTTTGTTAAAAGGCCAAATTGAAGTAGGTGTGTGAACTATGTGGGATAAACAGTGCCAGGTTAAAAGAGGATAGTTAGTTGCATGCACAACCCTGTGTCTGTGTGAACATGACTAACATCAACTTGGCATGTGTGTAAACACATCATAACAATAAACCTCAGAAAAATAAATCAACACATATAACATTACATTAGTTAAACAGTCCTGTGCTTAGCCATGTACACTGTTACTCTGTTATGCCCAGTTATGTTACCAGTTCGTGAAGGAAGAGAAGGTTGCTTTGAAGGTGCTGCTGTTATCTGGCAGTTCCGCTGGATGAGCCAGGCAAGGAAGAATGTTGGTTCCGATTGAAGCAGTCTGTCTGTGCAGATGGAGGAACGAGTCACTTTGTCTGTTGTTCTCCTTACAGTTAGCTCAGCGTTAACTTCCTTAGTTGCTTCTTAACGTTAGCTGGCAGGCATTGTGTAGTTGCCGTTGGCGCTAAGCTTTGCTGCAGAAATCTTACGCAGGCCCCCACGTTGCTGCTGTAAGATAGAGTTTTCAGCTCTGCTGTGTGTCTCCTCCAAGCAGAAACACTGAGAGGGAGACAGCAGCTGCTGAGCAGCAATGCTGTAGATGAAGCCATGAGTATGATCATTCTTAATAGCTCTTTCAAGATCTTTCAGTTTTTCTTAAATATGCTCTTGAGCTTGATTCTTTGGAGGTTTTCTATAGAGCTCTTCAAAATACCTTTTCCACGTATCTCGTTTGAATGGACTATTCATTGTAATGCTTCTTGGTAAATAGGTTCCAATTTTCTCAGAATGTATTTGACCCCAGAGACACTTCAATTAATTGTAATTGGTTTTGTAGATATTGTTCTTTGTTTGTTCTCAGTGTGTTTTTATATTGTTTTAGAGTCTCACAGTAACTAAGGCAGAGCTCCTGGCAGTCTGGATTCCTGTTTTTGAGACTTTTCTTAATGTCTTCCTAATGGTTTTGCAGTCTGAATCAAACCACTTTTCCCTGTCCATTTTCTTTTGTTGTTTTTGTTTTGCATTTTAAATTTGATAATGAGGCCAAATTATCAAATATGTGGTTAATGTTTACCAGACACAGCTCTACACCTTCTGTATTCTGAGGGTAGACCTGGACCAGAAAGAAGTCTAGAAGAGACTGGATTTCTTCACTGACCATTACTTCCTGGTACTGTTCCAGGCTGTTTTGTGCCCATCTGTATCTCTTCTTTATTTTGTACAGCTTACAGGGCTGAGAACATACAGTATGTTACCTGTGTCTGCACTTTTCAGATACAAAGTCATCTGTGAGTTATCTGATAGAGGTGTTCACCTTTCACCGTGAAGGCTCTCAGACAGGTTTGGTCTAAATCTGTTATAGTAAAGTATAGGGAAGTTAACCCTTACACACTGTCAGTTTTGACCCAGCCCAAGAATCCCCTCATAACAAATGTGTCACATTTAATTAGCCTATCTGACATTAATAAATGGGTGATCCATCTTTAATTAATGTTTCAGAGAGCAGGTAGAGTGTATTTTTTAGGTTTTACGACAAATCCCACCATGAACAAGCATTTGGCGACAGTGGCAAGAAAAAACTTCCTTTTAACAGGACAGAACCAGACTCAATGGTGGGCGGCCATCCACCACTGCCGTGTTAAGTTTAAAGAGAGAGAGAGAGAGAGGTTTGGAGAGAGAGAGAGAGAGAGGAGAGAGGTTAAGAGAGGTTAAGAGGGAGAGAGAGAGATTTTGGGAGTGGGGGAGAGGGAGGCTCAATGCAAAGACCACCTAGAATTTTTTTAAATAGTAGTAATGGAATTGTAGTGGTAATATTAATAAATTAATAATAATAATAGAAATGACAGCTATAGGAAAAATAATGACAGTATTAGTATTAACAGAGCCAATAACAACAACTGTAGTAGCAGTTCTCGAGCAGGAACACGGGGGCAGCAAGCCCACAACCACAGATCCAGTCTCTGCAGCTCCGGAGGCAGAAATACCTGCTGAAAGCGACAGGAGGAGAGAGATGAGAAAGCACAAAACTACAGGAAAGAGAAGATGTCGAGTTAGTAACATGCTGTAATAGGATAAAAATGCATACAGATGGAGAGCGAGAGAAGGAGAGAGGAAAGAGGTGCATCATGGGAAGTCTCCCGGCAGTCTAGGCCTATAGCAGCATAACTAAGGAATGGTTCAGGGCTCACCCCAGCCAGCCCTAACTATAAGCTTCAAAGAGGAAAGTCTTTAGCCTACTCTTAAATGTGGAGATGGTGTCTATCTCCCAAACCCAAATTGAGATGTGATTCCACAGGAGAGGAGCTTGATAAGTATCCTTGCATTCTGGGAGCGCATTGTTCTAGTCGGGTAATATGGTATTATGAGATATTTAAGATACTATGGTGCCTGACCATTAAGAGCTTTGTAGGTGAGGTGAAGGATTTTAAATTCTATTCTGGATTTTACAGGGAGCCATTGCAGAGAAGCTAATACTTTTCCTAGTTCTTGTCAGTGCACGTGCCGCAGCATTCTGGATCAACTGGAGAGTCTTAAGGGAATTTTTCGGGCAGCCTGATAATAAGGAATTGCAATAGTCCAGCCTAGAAGTAACAAATGCATGCACTAGTTTTTCGGCATCAGTCTACGCAACATTGTGTAGGTGAATGAAGGTAGTCCTTGAATTTTGTTTCATGTGGGAATTGAAGGACAAATCCTGATCAAAGATAATCAGAATCAGAAATACTTTATTGATCCCCGAGGGCAACTCTTTTGTTACAGCAGCTCACTATCACGTCAGTGCAGACAGGAATAGCAGTACTAAACAAAACATATATGGGTATAAGTATAAAATTAAAATAAGTGTGAAGTACAAAGTGGATTTACCGGTTGATGAAAATAATACGGTATAAAGTAATAGTGCATGAACTGTCAAGTTAAGTGTTGCTTATTAAGATTATAATTAGACGGTGGATATTGCACAGCAGTAATAGAAGTATGAATAAATATCAATAAATAGGGAATTTTAAACTGAAAAGAGTATATTGCACAGTATTAACACAGAATATTGCACCATTATGTCAAGTATTGCAGCGATGTTAATGATCAATGTCCAGTTTAGTGACTTAGGGTCATACAGACTGACACTTAGAGGGAGGAGTTAAAGAGTCTGATGGCCACAGGGAGGAATGACTTCCTGTGGCGCTCTGTGGTGCATTTTGGGGGGATGAGTCTTCTGCTGAAGGTACTCCTTTGTTTGACCAGCACGTCATGGAGTGGGTAGGAGACACTGTCCAAGATGGCATGTAGT
This sequence comes from Siniperca chuatsi, assembly GCF_020085105.1. Classification (NCBI taxonomy): domain Eukaryota; kingdom Metazoa; phylum Chordata; class Actinopteri; order Centrarchiformes; family Sinipercidae; genus Siniperca; species Siniperca chuatsi. The sequence goes on from NC_058054.1 coordinate 29,152,787, forward strand.
TTGGCCAGCATCCTCCTCTCTGACACCACCGACAGAGAGTCCAGCTCCACCCCCACAATGTCACTGGCCTTGCGGATCAGTTTGTTGAGTCTGTTAGCGTCCGCTACCCTCAGCCTGCTGCCCCAGCCTACAACAGCATACAGGATAATACTGGCCACCACAGACTCATAAAACATCTTCAGCATTGTCCGGCAGATGTTGAAGGACCTCATCCTCCTCAGAAAATAGAGGCGGCCCTGGCCCTTCCTGTAAAGAACTTGAGTGTTCTTATTCCAGTCCAGTTTATTGTCCATGTGTACTCCCAGGTACTTGTAATCCTCTACAATGTCCACACTGACCCCCTGGATGGAAACCGGGGTCACTGGTGCCTTGGCCCTTCGTAGGTCTACAACCAGCTCCTTAGACTTTGTCGCATTGAGCTGGTTCTGCTCACACCATGAGACAAAGTTCCCCACCACAGCCCTGTACTCAGACTCATCACCACCGCTGATACATCCCACCACAGCAGAGTCATCAGAAAACTTCTGAAGGTGGCAGGACTCTGTGTGGTAGCTGAAGTCCGTGGTGTAGATGGTGAAGAGGAAGGGAGAGAGGACAGTCCCCTGAGTGGCCCCAGTGTTGCTGACCAAGCTGTCCGACACACAGTGCTGCAGGCGCACATGCTGTGGTCTGCCATTCAGGTAGTCAACAATCCAGGACACGAGGGGAGCATCTACCTGCACCGCTGTCAGCTTCTCACCCAGCAGGGCTGGCCAGATGGTGTTGAAAGCACTGGAGAAGTCAAAGTCCAGGTGGGTGTCTGGGCGAACTGAAGGGGGTCCAGGAGGGGTCTGACCATGGGCCACAGCTGTTCCAGCACTAGGCTCTCAATGTGGGAGGTCAGTGCCACCGGTCTGTAGTCCTTGGAGCCACTGGGACGTGGCGTCTTCGGCACAGGAACGAGGCAAGATGTCTTCCACAGAACAGGGACCCTTTGAAGACTCAGGCTCAGGTTGAAGACATGTTGAAGGACTCCACATAGATGGGGGGCACAGGCTTTTAGCACCCTGGGGCTAACTCCATTGGGGCCTGCAGCCTTGTTTGAGTGGAGTTTCATCAGCTGTCCTCTCACCTGGTCAGCAGTCAGGCACACAGCAGAGGTTACAGGTGGGGGAGGTGGGGAGTCATTAGTCAGAAGAGGGCCGTTAGCCTGATGGGGAGGGGGGAGCAGAGTACTCAGAGGAGCTTGAGGGCCGACAGCAGCTGAGTTAGAGGGGGGATGAGCAGGAGCCGGTGTGTCGAATCTGTTAGAGAACAGATTAAGTTCGTTGGCCCTGTCCACGCTGCCTTCAACTCCTCTGCTGCCAGTCGGTCTGAAGCCAGTCATGCTCTTCATGCCGTTCCAGACCTCTCTCATGTTGTTCTGCTGGAGTTTCCACTCCAGCTTCCTCCTGTACTTCTCCTTGGCCTCCCTGATTTTCACCTTCAGGTTGGCCTGGATTGCCCTCACCTCCTCCCTATTACCATCAGTAAAGGCCCTCCTCTTGGCATTCAGGATGTCCTTGATGTCCTTCGTTACCCACGGTTTGTTATTTGGATAACAATGGACCATCTTAGTTGGGACATTGCAGTTCACACAGAAGTTAATGTAGCCAGTGATGCACTCAGTGAGCCCATCACTGTCCTCTCCATGAGGCTCACAGAGTACATCCCAGTTTGTCACCTCAAAGCATTCCTGCAGTGTCTCAAAGGCCTCCCCTGACCATCTCCTCACTGTCCTTGTGGTCGCGGGCTGCCTTTTAACCAGAGGCACATAGCAGGGTTTGAGGTAGACCAGGTTGTGGTCTGACCTACCCAGGGGGGGAGTCTTCCTGAGTATCTGCTGATTACCCTGCCTAGTTTCACCTGAAACTGACCTAACTGTTTCCATGATGGCCCAGTAATCAGTAATCAGGCCTATTGTTTTTGCTGCACCAGATGAGGGAGGTGCAGCCAGAAAACAATTTTGTTGTGCTATTTCAGCGTTTTTGTTTAGGTTTTTATGTATAACTCCTCTTCTGTTAACTTTTAATTTTATTAATTTAAGTGGTCGGGGGGCAGACACCGTCACTAAGGAGTTTTGGGTGGATAACTGCTCTGGAAGCGCAGAGAAGCGTGTAGGACTGCAACTTTGCCTCCTGGTCTGAACTCTGAGTTGTTATGGTTTAGGTCCACTAATAAACTCGGCTAGATTTCTGGATATGAGAGCTGCTCCATCCAAAGTGGAATGAATGCCATCTCTCCTAATCAGACCAGGTCTTCCCCAGAAAGTCCGCCAATTATCTACAAAGCCCTCATCGTTTGCTGGACATCACCTCGACAGCCAGCGGCAGAATGAAGGCATGCGGCTAAAAATGTCATCACTGGTCAGGTTTGGCAGGGCCCAGAGAAAACTACAGAGTCCGACATAGTCTTTGCATATGTACACACCGACTCAACATTAACTTTAGTGACCTCCGATTGGCGTAATCGGGAATCGCCATGTCTGTCTGTATATTTTTTATGGGACAGTAATGGCAGAGTTCAAGGGGGACCTTGAACTCTGTCATGAGAACTGCCTGTGTTCCCACCACATTTTCCTTTGGTCTTGGTCTTTGAAGTGTCATAGGAGAATCTCGAAACAGTGAAAGAGTAAAACATAGGCATGGTCATATATGGTGCACACAAGGAACAGAGGTCATACATTCACTGCCACTAAATGTCGCACTAGTGCACCAGCATCTAAGACAAAAACAAATGGGTACTATGGCCCACCAGACTACATAGAGAAAAACAGTCATTTTACGTCGCAGAAAATCGTAAAACACACTTCAGTTGGAATTGGACATAAACAAACCCTTAATTCACCGAAATATTCTGGCTTCACGCCTCAGCCGGCAGCTGTGAAACTAGCTGCAATGGCTGCTGTGGACAAATGCGCCTGTCAAAGTACATCCACTAAAAGTGGACTTGTTTTTGCCACTAACAGGCTCAGATTGTTATTCTAAGTGTCTGACAACATTATGGAAAGAATCCTACAGAGACAGACCTTTCTCTGGATTCTCTCTTCGGTTGTAATGAACACTATAAAATGGGACCAGGATCAGTTGTTACAGTAATGAAGTGACTGTACGCATAATTTACTAACTCATGAAAGTTGATTTAGTGTTAAGTCACTCTTTAAAAGAGGCATATTTCACCCCGGCCTTATCTGTTCATATATTTACTGTAGACAATTGTTTTACTATCTCTATACGACATTATCTGCATACAATAGTATATACAGCTTTAAAGCACTTAATTTCTCATGTGTTTTATTTACTTTATTAACACAGTGGCCATACACATTTTGTCACAGCTGGGGTGGGAAATGCAATGAGGATGACAGCAAAGCAGATGCTAACAGAGACAAACACAAGGCCAACAAATAAAGAAATGGATGAATTAATTAATAAATAAATAAGATTTACACATAAAATGAGCCTCTGCTGTTGTTGAGGTTCCCTTTGCTTCTTATGTCTTCTCAATGTGTTTCGTACCCCAGCTATGATGTATTTCAAGGGGGCCTGCATCAGTCATGGGGCTGCAAGGTTTTCCTTTGTTTTCACCTAAAATTAAAATTTCCTAAATGATACTATGTGATATTAATGGTCATATTAACACTTCAACTTGAAAGCAATGTTCCATGTTTTCTAAAACTAACCAGGATGCATACATGGAAGAGGAGGGACCCAGAGGTGACATGACCATTCAATCAGGCCTCAGTAACTCAACGGAAAGCATTGACAGCATGAAGGCCTTGACAGCTGCCATAGAAGCTGCTAATGCACAGGTTAGTGTTTTTGCATTGTTTTTTAAATTGTGAAGTGAATTGTTAATATACAACTCAACATTTGCTTTTTGTAGTAAACAGGTTGTAACTTTGTTATAGCCACGCAAAAAATGTTTCCAAAAGCAAGTATTTATAAAAACTAATTTTTATTGCTTTTCTGAATATTATATTCACAATGTATTTAATGGCTGCTCTCATTATTATTGTGTAGGTCCATGGACCAGCCAGTCAGCATGTCAGTAACAGCACAATGACAGTCAGCATCCCCACCCCCTCAGTCCTGAGCAGGGGGCCAGTTGTTGAAGACCACCGGGATGGATACAGGAAAGAAGCACTCAGGAAAGGCAAATGTCTCTCCATAGGCATCCAGGTATTTATGAAACAGCAGTGGAGTTGGAGAGACAAATAGGAGGCCAGTGGAAATAATGGGCTTCAGTTACTTACACATTATGTAAAGCCTGTATATCTGTGTTTCTGTTTCTTTTCTAAGTCACTATTACCTATCCAAATCAAGAATAATTTGACAAAGCTTTGATTTCACATACAGTAAGTTCACATAAATTAATCAGTGCTGTCCTTCTTATGATGAAACCGATTTAATTATTTCATTGTAATTGGTACTCTCTGGCCCCCTTTACACAACAAGAAGACAAGAGTTTTATGAAATACCATGCCTTAATTGTATTATTAGTCATGATTATTAGAGATTTATCTTGTCTGTCTCCTGTAGGTGGATGGACCAGAGGAGGTTCCGGATCCAGAGGACCCATCCAAGTTCACCTCTGTAGGGGTGCAAGTGGAGGATGACAGAGGGTGAGGCACACATTTTTTTTAACCTTTATTTTTATTTTTATTTTGTTGACCTTTTAGTCAGTATATACTAACTATCTAACATCCACAGTACACAAACAAAGCTGGACATTTGGTTTCAGAGCAAGCAAGGAAAACACATTTATCTATGAGTATAGTCTTAAAACTAATAGGTGCGCATATGAACACTGAAACAGGTTTTGCACACTGTAATCATTCCCCCTGTTAATACTGGTCATTAAAAGATCCCTTTCTAATGTGTTTCCAACGTAAGTGATGGGTGACAAAATCCACAGGGATCTATGAAAGCTTTCTGATTAATAAATCCGTTCCCTGGCTCTAAACAGGTATCCAGTATAATGGGTGAAAACACACATTAGCCAAGTGTAGGTACCATTGGAACTCCACAGATGAATGCGTTTATTGTGTAAGTTAAACTGAACTTTTATTGTGAAACGCAAGCCATTCACTTCCTGTAACTGTAACCTGATATCGCTGGAGTATGTCCCAACCAGGTCAAACAAAACTATAGCTCCCCTTATTCCTTATTGTTCTTTCTCTTTACCCTCTTACCGGCTCACCTCTCTTAACTGATGGCTCACTGAACTCCATGTAGTCTGCTCGGGGCAAACACACCAAACTCTTTTTTGGTGCTTAGTTAAGCACCAGCAGCTACGACACAAAGTCTGCTAGTTAACTTTACAAGCAACAGGAGCAACAAAGCAAATCAGCACCAAGCTGCTAACTCTGTAAGGAGAACAAAGGGGCAACCGGTTTCCTCCGACCTGCACCATCGAAATACTGCACAGCAAAGACTGCATCATTTGACATTGGATCCACAACCTTCCCCGCCTGGCTCATCCACAACCGACAGAATCGCCAGCTAATAATGCAGCACCAAAGCAACTCCTCTCCCTCCGTGGACTGGTAATGTGTTAACTTAACTGGGCGTAGCATAACATATCAGTGGACACGGCTAAGCACAGGACTGCTTAACTTTTGTCAATATACACATATTGATTTGGTTTCACTAAGGTTTATTGTTTTGATGTCTTTTCATAGTTAGGTTATTGGGTAGCCAAACCGCTAAGTTGATGTTAGTTATGCTTCACGCACGTACTCATAGAACTTGTTACATCCAGTAACTACTATGTCTTGCATGCAAACTAACTTTCCTCTTTTCTAAACTGGCACCATTATCTTGAATAATGAATCATGAAACATGAATCGCACACGCATGTACTCCAATTTGGCCCTAAACATAGCCACACATGCAGAGAGGAAACTCAAAGCTCCCGCTTCACATATTTTATTTGTTCCTGACCTAACACTTATATTCATGCTTGTGCACGCAGAACATAGAGGCTAAACAAAGAAACATACACATTCTTTCTGGCGCGCACCCGACATGCGCACACACTCACACACACGTTCTCTATCATATACACATGTGTACACACACTCTCATTGTTCTTTAGTTAAGTACATCTAGTTAGATTACCTATTGTGTGTTTTACTTTTAGCATCTTGTAAATAAATGCTTTTGAATATGCATGCTGCTCTATTTAATGCTACACAAGTGTTTATACTGCCAACCTCTACTATTCAGAACTCTAAAACCCTTCAACCTTTACTAGCTATTGATGGTAATTTTGGTTGTAGTTATTAATTTAATTATTAATCAGTTCCAAATTGATAGTTTAGGATATTTGATGAGACTGAATCAATTAATTGATTGAATGATCAGCTGTCTCCGGTGTTCACAGACATCTTCAGCACCTCACTGGAGACATGCCATGTGCCAACCCGCTTCAAAACCTCCACCATCATCCCCATCCCCAAAAACCAAAGACCACAGGATTTAAAGACTACAGACCCGTCACCCTGTCCTCTGTGGTAATGAAATCTTTTGAGTACCTTGTGTTGTCCCACCACAAATCCATCACAGACCCACTCCTGGACCCCCCGCAGTTCGCCTACAGAACTATCATCCCGGCTCCACTGCAGGACAAGCTCTCCGAGCTAAGTGTGCCTGACTTCCTGTCTGACAGGAGGCAGCACGTGGGGCTGGGGGAAACATGTCTCTGACTCCCGGACCATCAGCACTGGATCCCCCCACGGCTGTGTTCTTTCCCCTCTGCTCTTGAAGCTCATGAAGTTTGCGGATGACACCACCCTCATTGGGCTCTCTGATGGGGATGAGTCTGCCTACAGGTGGGAGATTGACCACCTGGTGACCTGGTGTAGTCAGAACAACGTGGAGCTCAATGTTCTAAAGACAGTGGAGATGGTTGTGGATTACAGGAAGAACCCAACCCCACCCACCCCCATCACCCTGTGTGACTCCCCTGTCTACACTGTGGATTCCTTCCGCTTCCTGGGCACCATCATCATCCAAGACCTCAAGTATACTCATACTGTAAACTTTTTTTAAACGTTTCCCATGTTTTGCACATTACACAAACATTTAAATAACAGTCATAATGTACATCTTTATTATTTTCTCATAATATGTTTTAATATTCTTTAATATCTTATTGTCAATTTTATATTTTATGTTTATTCAATTAAATTTTATTTATATAGCACCAATTCATAACAGGTTTTATCTCATTGCACTTGTCCTATGGATCAGGTCTAGACCATACACTTTATAATATTATTTACAGAGACCCAACAATTCCCATCATGAGCAAGCACTTGGCGACAGTGGCAAGGAAAAACTTCCTTTTAAGAGGCAGAAAACTCGAGCAGAACCAGACTCAGGGTGGGCAGCCATCCCCCGCTGCTGGTTGGGTTGAGAGAGAGAGAGAGAGAGAGAGAATACAGTAGTACAATGCAAATTCCACATAGAATTTTAATGATAATAATAGAAACAAGACTAATAATAATAATTGTAGTAGCGGTTGTTGAGCAGGAACATGGGGGCAGTAGGTGGCCCACAACCACATATCCAGACTCTGCAGCTCTGGAGGCAGAAATACGTGCTGAATGCAACAGAAGGAGAGAGGAGAGAGACGGGAAAGCACAAAACTAAGGGAGAGAGATGATGTTGAGTTAGTAACATGAATTAATGGGATAAGAATGCATACAGATGGAGAGAGAGAGGAGGAGAGAGGTGCATCATGGGAAGTCTTCTGGCAGTCTAGGCCTATAGCAGCATAACTAAGGGGTGGTTCAGAACTCACTTGAGCCAGCCCTAACTATAAGCTTTATCAAAGAGGAAAGTCTTAAGCCTACTCTTAAATGTGGAGATGGTGTCTATCTCCCGAACCCAAACTGGGACCTGATTCCATAGGAGAGGAGCTTGATAGCTGAAGGCTGAATTTATGATTCTTGACCTGCAGTACCTGCTTTATATTTCGTTATATTTCTACTATATTTATTGTTTTGCACCAAAATACCTAAGCAAATTCATTGTATGTGTAAACCTACTTGGCAATAAAGCTGATTCTGATTAATTGGCTATTGTTTTCCCGTCTTTAAGGATGGTGCCCCGAGGTGAATTTAATGCAAGTTCAATTCTATTATTTATATAAATATTGATTATTTCTGATAGCCTGAAGTGAATGCAATCACTCTACTTCATCTTTTTATACTGATTAATGTGTTAACGCTATATAAGTTTGGTGCCTCTTTGTGGCTTATTAATTATTGTTACATATTTTAGTTCACTTAAGAACAGGTTAGAAAATTCAAGACATTAAACTGGATTTACAGTTCTTTAAGGGGCTTCGCTGTACCTACTGCGGCTACGTGCATAGGCTCTGGTGACGTTGTAAACTACAAAAAAATGTAAACTACATGTCAGGGCTACAGCATCGACCATAGACTATATGTAGAGATGGACGACATGTCAGCTCCCTAAAAGTGAAGCCAAATCATCTTGATCGCCCCCTGGTGGCTGGCTGCAGTATAGGTCATAAACTCCACCTCCTCCATGTTAGCAGATGGGACATGGGCCAAACTAAAATCTCAAAGTACACGTCAAATACATTTTTCCCAAAGACGGTTTCTTTCATTTTGGGTAGTTCTTATCATGCTGATGTATGTTCAGGTGTTAATTTTTCTGATAAGTTTGGTTCTGCTTAGTTATGATGCTATAAAAACTGGGTTTCATGTCATAATTGACAACTAAGCTCTTCTCGCGATTACGTTGGCTGGGTGTATGGGAGGGACCTCAATACCATGACTCAGATCATTACTGCGCAGACTCTGGCTCCAAATGACATCACCAGTGCAAGATAGCAGCTCCTGTATCTGGGATATTTTGGCTTCATTACAGTCTATGGGGAGGAAGTGGAGACGCGTCCTCCATCTACAGTGGTGTGAAAAAGTGTTTGCCCCCTTCCTGATTTCTTATTTCTTTATTTTTTTCTTTATTTTTTTGTTTGTCACACTTAAATGTTTCAGATCATCAAACAAATTTAAATATTAGTCAAAGATAACACAAGTAAACACAAAATGCAGTTTTTAAATGAAGTTGTTATTATTAAGGGAAAACAAAATCCAAACCTACATGGCCCTGTGTGAAATAGTGATTGCCTGAGTTAAATTTCTCTAGCCACACCCAGGCCTGATTACTGCCACACCTGTTCTCAATCAAGAAATCACTTAAATAGGACCTGCCTGACAAAGTGAAGTAGACCAAAAGATTTTCAAAAGCTAGACATCATGCCGAGATCCAAAGAAATTCAGGAACAAATGAGAAAGAAAGTAATTGAGATCTAGTCTGGAAAAGGTTATAAAGCCATTTCCAAAGCTTTGGGACTCCAGAGAACCACAGTGAAACCCATTATCCACAAATGGCGAAAACATGGAACAGTGGTGAACCTTCCCAGGAGTGGACGGCTGACCAAAATTACCCCAAGAGTGCAGCAACAACTCATCCAAGAGGTCACAAAAGACCCCACAACAACATCCAAAGAACTGCAGGCCTCACTTGCCTCAGTTAAGGTCAGTGTTCATGACTCCATCATAAGAAAGAGACTGGGCAAAAATGGCCTGCATGGCAGAGTTCCAGTTGAACTTTTTGGAAGGTGCGTGTCCCATTACATCTGCTGTAAAAGTAACACCGCATTTCAGAAAAAGAACATCATACCAACAGTAAAATATGGTGGTCATAGTGAGATGGTCTGGGGCTGTTTTGCTGCTTCAGGACCTGGAAGACTTGCTGTGATAAATGGAACCATGAATTCTGCTGTCTACCAAAAACTCCTGAAGGAGAATGTCCGGCCATCTGTTCATGACCTCAAGCTGAAGCGAACTTGGGTTCTGCAGCAGGACAATGATCCAAAACACACCAGCAAGTCCACCTCTGAATGGCTGAAGAACAAAATGAAGACTTTGGAGTGGCCTAGTCAAAGTCCTGACCTGAATCCTATTGAGATGCTGTGGCATGACCTTAAAAAGGCAGTTCATGCTCGAAAACCCTCCAATGTGGCTGAATTACAACAATTCTGCAAAGATGAGTGGGCCAAAATTTCTCCACAGCACTGTGAAAGACTCGCAAACGCTTGATTGCAGTTGTTGCTGCTAAGGGTGGCCCAATCAATTAGGTTTAGGGGGCTATGACTATTTCACACAGGGCCATGTAGGTTTGGATTTTAATTTAATTTAATTTTATTTAATAATAACAACCTTCATTTAAAAACATCATTTTGTGTTTACTTGTGTTATCTTTGACTAATATTTAAATTTGTTTGATGATCTGAAACATTTAAGTTTGACAAACATGCAAAAAAATAAGAAATCAGGAAGGGGGCAAACACTGTATATATACAGTCTATGGCATCAACAGAGATACCACGTGGGGACTACAAGAATAGTGATTGGCTGCTTGTGTTTTCCCCGATATGTTTCTGATGCTGGTGGAGTTTGTTGAGAGTGAAGACAACATTAAGGAAGCTAAAGACTTTTAGTAGTCCTCTCCTTTTCAGTAACATACAGTATCTAACAGCGGTTACACTGCAGACCTTCTGCTCACCGTGGTCGCCACTCTGTATGAGTGAATGTAAACACAGCGATTACACGGCGGCCGTCTCCTATTCAGTGACAAGACACAGCGAAATAACGTTATAAGTTACCTGGATGTAACTCCAGTTCTATAAATCTATGTGTATAGCTCACTGTCGCTATCACAAAGTAAATTAAAGAATGTAAACACAGTTACTGTGGGCAGTATAAAGCATGATACAGGATGTTTATATACAACACATGTGTTTAGCATTGCAGAGGAGATAACAATGGCTGATATCCAATGCTTAACTATAAATCAAAACCTACAGTGGGACTCCCGTTAACTCCTCGTGTTGACTATAAGCCCAACTTTATGCTAACTTCGGTACTGAACTTAGGTAATGAAAACAAAACGATTCTCATTTTCAGGCGATCATACACCAATGAAAACATACTTATAAATATTATATTCCATTTCTGCCAATAGCTACTCCTAAATGTTACATACTGGACCTTTAAGGCCCCGATACACCCAACTGATGTCAAAGAACTAGCAGCGACAAAAGCCGACTGTTGCGTTGCCTCATTTCGCCTGTGTCTTGGCCAAAAAGTAACACACGAACACACCGCACCGACTACAGCGAACAGCCAACTAGCACGTACGTTATACGCCTGCATGAGAGGTGATAAGTCTTCATACCACCAGGAGGTGGTAGTCTGCATTCGTCATTCAGAAAAGAACACCAGAAGACCCAGGACTGCGGATATAAACAAAAGCAGTCCCATGGCCTGCTTACACTCAGACAGTTTCGTAAAACAGCTGCTTCTTATCGCAAAAATGTCAGATTTCCTGTCTGATCTGAAATGTCTGATCTCCTGTCCTGTCTGTTATCACTGCATGTCTACATACAGTGAAAACAGATGGACGGATTCACGCTAGTTAGCCAGCTAACGTTAGCACAATAACAAAAACACAATTGATATTTAAATATATTTATCTTCTCGTGCACTGATTAGCTTAAGCTGAACAGCCAGTGATTTCTCTCACTGACGGCCTCTGCCACCGATTCAACGTGCTCTGTCGGCTGGAAAAGCCGCAGACGAGGGCTGACAAGTGCCAACGGTGCAGAACACGTCGCAAAAACTAGGATGCTACAGATGCTCACCGACAGCCCAACATTGGCCGACAGCCGACCGTTGGCCCGGTGTGTCAGGGCCTTTACATGTACTGCTGAATTTTACACAACTAAGCACACTGCGTAAAAGATCAGATCACTGAGTTAAAGATCAAGATCAATGGCTTAAGTTTTTTAGTTTGTCAATTTTTAGTACAGTAATCTGATTAGATGATACATTGAGTCATTGAGGTCATGTTACATGTGGTGTATTCCTTCAGACATGATTTGACCAGATTTGTCTAGCTGAGTCATTTGCAGCAGTTGTGCAATTATTTCTCTCTCTGGTCACAAACAAACACCCACACTCATCTGCCAAGGTTATCCTCTGGTATAAACTCTAATAACTGTGGCTGAGGACCAGTTTCCCTGACTTATAGACTTAGTGCAGTTTTCTTCAGACCCCTGTCTGTTTAAGATTCTCTACAATTATGTTAAAGAATGTAATGGAAAAAGATAAAAGATAATAAAGTTGATGGAATAGTATCCATGATTTTCAGTGACATCTGTCATGTTGATGCACAGTACTGATTTTCCAAACTGCATTCCTTTAAAACCAGTCAGTTTTAAAGTAACTAGTACTATTTACCTCAAAGCTCGTGACCGTGGAGAATGATTTGTTTGTTGAATACACCTAGCTGGGGCTGATGCCTGGTCCAGCAGCCCTGCAGTAGGTCCAACCTTTATGAAAGTTGTAATATTTAGTTTTTGTTGAAACTGTTTTTAAAGAGGTGTAAGGTCCAATGTTTTGTCCAGTCATTTCATATCAATGAGGATAAACCAAATATTAACACCTCTCACTATAATCCCACAGGCCACAGGGTTGAATCAACACCTCTTTGGAACAGTTTCAGCAGGGACTGAGCATTGTGGCCTTCATGAAAGGATTTATTTATTGCAGGGCTGCAGTGATTTTAGCTAGGAGGACCTAATAAACTGAACAATGAGCTTGTGTGTTGAAAAAGCTGTATTAATATTAAAACTTAAAATGACAGAAGTGCATACATCTTGCAAGACTGTTTCTAAACTCAGTTTGCTTGAATCCACTACGAGTAGGATTTTAATGTGATTATTACATGCCCAAATTCAAACTGATACAGTAATATTTGGCACTAGCAAAATGAGTGAATCTGACGTGTATCTCAAGGATTTTCTTGGTCAAACCCCTCATTATACATATATGAATCAACAGCAAATAAGTGTTTTACTGCGCTAGTTTTCAAGCTTCAGATGCTCACAATGAAAATAATTTTGTTACAGTATGTGTGAAAAAGCCACACAGATAATTGTGCCTGTAATAAAAGGACATTGGGGTTGGAGAGACTAACTCTGTGTCCGGGGTTGAGTATACCCATTGGTCTGATTATTTGAAATGCACTAGATAGTAATTTGACAAAATAGACTTAACTCAGTAATTATTTTTAAACAGTTGTATGAATATAGTATCTTTCACGTCTTTACAGTGGGATTTATTTAAAACAATCTTATCCACACATTTTCCGCTTCTTATCCGTGGCCTGGGTACTTACTCTTCCAGCTCCTCCTGGGAGATCCCAAAGCGTTCCCAAGCCAGATAGAATATATAATCTCTACGCTGGAGAGATATTAAGAGGTCTCTTACCAGTTGAATGTGGCTGGAAAACCTCCAAAGGGAGGTGCCCAGGAGGCTTCCTGATCAGATGCCTGAACCACCTCAACTGGCTCCTTTTGACAAAGGAGTAGTGGCTCTACTCCCAGCTCCCTCTGCATGTCTGAGCTCCTTACCCTATCTCTAAGGTTGAGCCCAGCCACCCTATTGAGGAAACTAATTTCAGTCGCTTGTACCTACAGTCTCACTCTTTCGGTCACTACCCAAAGCTGCCATTGGAACATAAATTAACTGGTAAATCAAGAGCTTTGCCTTCATGCTCTGCTTTCTCTTTACCACAAAGGTCTGGTGCAACTCCTGCATTACTGCGGACATTGCACCAATCCGCCTGTCGATCTCATGCTTCATTTTACCCTCACTCCTGAACAAGACCCAAGATACTTGAACTACTTCACTTGAAACAGCAACTCACTCCCCACCCAGAGGGAGCAATAATTCAATTCAATTCAATGTTATTTATATAGCGCCAATTCATAACAGAAGTTATCTCAATGCACTATCAAGCACGTCTAAACTGTACTCTTTATAATATTAAAATACACTGTTTTCTGGCAGAGAAATGGCCTCAAATTTTGAAGGTGCTAACTTTCAGCCCAACTGCCTCCTCTGGCCATATCCCTCGCCAGGGATGAATGCTTTTAATCACCCTGTGCTCGAATATGGTGTTTGTTATGGCCAATCCATGACTAACAAATGTTGGGATTCAGGTAGGGCAGGTTTGGTTATTAGCAGAAATATCAAAGATATTTATGAATATTAATACATTATTAATATGATCAAAATTATTAATATAGATTAATAATTACGGGACACCACCCTGCGATCAGGGACCAATAACCAAACGTGAAAAACATTCTGGTTCTGCCTGAGGTTTCTGCCTATTAAAGGAAGTTTTTCCTTGCCACTGTTGCCAAGTGCTTGCTCAAATCATGGGATTTGTTGGGTCTCTAAATAATATTATAAAGAGTATGGTCTGTACCTGCTCTATAGGAAAAGTGCAATGAGATAACTTCTGTTATGAATTGGCGCTATATAAATAAAATTGAAATGAATTATTTAAGGCACTATCTTACATTAAAAGGGGGAACAGTGAAGGGTGAGATCCGAGCACTGACCGTCGCAACTAGCTATTATCACAGCATGTACACACAACAACCACAGGCAACTATTGTATCTTTAAAAGATACAATAATGTTTATTTAACCTTAGCACTGATTAACAATCAATAACCTTGATCAACAACCACTACACTATAGTCTAAACACAATAAGTGTACAACAATGAGCAAGCATATAAGATACATGTGTGTTTGTGTGTGTGTGTTGGACAATGGGGGGGGCAAGGAAGGTGACGGCCATGTGGGTGGTCGTCACGCAGAAAACCAAATGGTTGGATGATCTCTATTTGTCCTCAAAATAACATGCAGCTTAGCTGGCTAAGCTACCACATTATCACGTTACGTAAATGCTGTGGCAAAGCGTAATAGCTGTCCCTTTATCACACAGTAATCCGGCAGTAGATTTTCGTACAACGGCCACGTTACTGGACCTTAGTCTAATAAAGCACAGTTATTAGCTCCCACAGTGGCTAAAGCTAAATCAGTTAAAACTGCCCAACAGTGTGGTACCGATACAAAATGGAATGTGCTTAACACAAAGAAAAACACACAGCAATTCGAACGCAGCGGCCCGTCACTTTTACAAAAAGCAAAGCACAATTCACAACAATGAAACTTAGGTAAAATAACAAACAGTTATAAAAGCTATCTCTGCCCAGACACAAGTCTTTTACTTGAAATCACTTTCGGTTAGCTGGATGCGTGAGTTTGTTTTGAGTTGTCCGGCGGAGTTTCTCTCAGGCTCAGACACTGACGAAGCCGGGCGCAATGAAGTTGTTCCTTTTGGGACATTAAAGGAAAACAGCGGTCAACGTCGGTTGAGAGAGTGGCTCAGCGGCGATCTCGCTTTCCGTGAAGGAACGGTCAGTCCGTGTCCCTTCCTTCTGCAGGTACGGGATTGTTATGGGGAGTAAACGATCAGGATCCAGAAAGTGTTCAGCAAACACAAAACAGTCTGTTTCTCGTCCAGTGAGTTGTGACTCTTCCTAGGGAAATTAAAGCTCATGTGAAAAGTGTCTTCTTGTGGTAATGGCAGTTACCGTGGAGAGAGACGTGATGTGCCTCCTTTAGTAAACAGGTTACTGTGGAAATGGCAACGGGCAGTGTGGAGCTCCAGGCTTTATAGAGTTGGTGACATCATAGCTGTGTGCCGAGATTTCATGCGCTGTCTCATCAAATAGGAGTCCGTTGTTTAGATTCAACTGAGATCTCGCGTTGCGTTCAAATAAGATCTCGTCTCAACTCTTTGTTTCTCAGTCAAGCCTCTTAGTGAAGGCTTTAGCCTTTCCAGGTAGGCCTGTCTTTGTCCCTCACACGTGGTGAGGCTTGGCGAGGCCCAACACAAAGTACCACTCTGGTTCAAATGGGGGAGGCCATTCCTCTGAATCACCCCCCACCAAGTTTCTCCATCGTTGTCCACGTGAGCGTTTAAGTCCCCCCAGCAGAACTATGGAGTCCCTAGGTGATATCCTTTCCACCAAGATCCCACCCAGAGACTCCAAGAAGACTGGATACTCTGAACTGCTGTTCTCTCTCCTTTTCTGGCAACTCTAGAAAAAGAGAGAGTCCAGCCTCTCTCCAGGAGTTTGGTTCTGAGGCTGCTGAGGTGTTGCAGCTCCGTCATGGCCAATTCATTTAGTCTGAGAATCGGGACCTCAAGAGGCCTTACCAGGAGCTATTGCCCCTAACAATCTAGTGCAAGTGGTAATATCTGTGTTTATGATGACCAGTGTTATTATCATAACCATTGATGAGAAATATGAGTATGTGACAAATAAATCCTTGAATCTTGGATCTTGAAATTGTTGTCTGGGAGTAGAGATGGAAAAATCTGTGCATTTAGAATTTACTGTTTGTCTCCCTCT
This sequence comes from Siniperca chuatsi, assembly GCF_020085105.1. Lineage (NCBI taxonomy): Eukaryota > Metazoa > Chordata > Actinopteri > Centrarchiformes > Sinipercidae > Siniperca > Siniperca chuatsi. Next base: position 29,169,189 of record NC_058054.1, read on the forward strand.
TGTCTCAGGTATCGTCGTTTCCAGCGCTCCAACAGTGTGACAGCAGCTGTACAGGTAAGCTTCCACTACTACTGTTTTGTTATCAAGTTACTCAGCTCAAATCATTACCAAGGCATTTATGTTTTTTCCCTGTCCGTCTACTGGGTATCAATTAACAAAATATCTCAAAACAAATTGGAAATTAGGCCATGGGCCAAGGAACAAGGGGTTAGTTTTTGATGTGGATCCAGATCCAAGATTTATCTATTAAAGAATTTAACATTGTGAGATGGGACATTTTAGAACATTTTTGCTATTTTCTCATGAACTACATTTAGTTGAATGGGAACACATTGTATCCTGTGATTGTCTGTCACTATTTGTATTTTGACCTAAATCCAGAACCAGTAGCCAATCATACATTTCATAACATTTTCTTTCGATAAATTACAATTTAGAGGGTTGTGCAGCCAGAGAAGTGTGTACTTTGCTTTCTAGTGTAAAAATATTTTTCCAATGCAATATGTAGTTCATGAATGCTGCATTTTTTGTGTCTTCTCATTTTATTTGAGAGTTAACCCCTGTATGGGGCCTTTTATATCGTTTAGTGTTTGACGGATAAGGTTATTTCATTGAAGTCCCTGATTGTAGATACATACCACACATACATACCATATATACATAGATGACCTTTTCTTTCTAGGCAGATATTACATTATAACTCATAGTGTTAATTCTTCTGAAATCCCTTAAAACAGCATTTGACTGACCACTGAACCCAGTGATGGACACATTTTCCTTGTAAAGCTTTCTGTGTTGTGTTCATGAAGTTGTGATCAGTAGGGGGCCAGATTTTTAACTCAATCCAAAATGAACCGACAGAAAACCTACCCGAACCCAATGCACATAAATACATTTTCAAAAAAAAGACACCTGATCCAAAAAGGAGCAGTCAGACCCGGTCCAAAATAGACCCAGAGATTTTAGACCCTATTCAAAATGGTGTCGCCTCAAACAGACCCAATAGAGAAAGAACACTATAAAACAGGACGTTACAGTACTCTTGTCTGGATGAAACAAAAGTGTGGATCAGGGTCTCTATATCAGCCATGGACAGAACATATTTTTATACTTATAGCAATATTCAGTTGGTGGAAAAAGCATTTTTGGTCATTTATCTAACATGCAGATCAATGGAGAGGGCAGGGTCAAAAGTAACACCAAGATTCTTGGATGTACAACTTTGAGAGATCACACAGTTGTCTAGAGTTACTGATCTAATTGATGTCAATTCCAAGCAGGGCCAATGACCAGCATCTCTTTTTTCTGAAGTAGGAAGTCATATGACATTCAGTTT